>NW_007378927.1:0-16425 GCF_000475195.1 Diaphorina citri | reverse complement strand
CTAAAAAAAAAAAAAAAAAAAAAAAAAAAAAAAAAAAAAAAAAAAAATTTTTATCCAAAAAAAAAAAAAAAATTTTTTTAAAAAAAAAAAAAAAAAAAAAAAAAAAAATAAGTAAAAAAGGTCTGAGAAAAATAGGAATAATCGAAGAAGAAAAAATGAACCCATGTGAAAGGAAAGTAAAAAACTGGTAGGAACGTTACACGACTTTTACCCGTAAGCGGTCGAAAAGCGCTAACCGCCAAAAAGCGGTCAAAATGCCGCCAACCGCTGCGCGCTGCATCGAACTTAACCAAATAATAATAACCAAAAACAGAACAGATTTTTTTTCTTTTACTTTCCACTATTTTCCTAAAATATCTCAATTCTTTGTATCCACACCCACTTATTGTTCAAGATGCATAGCTATTCATTTTTCTCATGAAGGAATGGACTCGGCAACAGCCAGTTATTGAATAAATCATTTGTAACAAGTTTTTCGAACCCCGTCGGGAATCAAACCCGGTTCTCCCGCGTGCAAGGCGGACGCAGTCACCACTAGGCTATTGGGGCTGACATTTAAAACGTCAGCATTTTCTTAAAGAAGGTCTTCAACTTCAACCCAACCACCGATTGTTTTTACGAGGTTCTTAGTTCTTACCTTTAGTTAGACTGGTAGAGTTGGAGTTGTCATCTCTCATCGTGGTCAAAATGTCTCCTATGTTTTGACTATCCAGGGCAGACTGCAGGTTTGCTAGCTGTATTAAAAGATCCGCAGGTACTCCACTACTGTTGATGTTAATGCCCTGGACTTCTGTAATCTGTGAAGGAATTGGACAGTCATGGAAATATTCTTTGACATTTTTAGATATTTTTCATTTTTAATTTAATTTCATTGGCTTTACTTCCATAAGTAAAATAAATGTATTATTGTAAAAATGGGATTTATTCCCTTATATATGAGTAAAAAATAAATAAATAAAAATATTTAATGTCATCTCTCATCGTGGTCAAAATGTCTCCTATGTTTTGACTATCCAGGGCAGACTGCAGGTTTGCTAGCTGTATTAAAAGATCCGCGGGTACTCCACTACTGTTGATATTAATCCCCTGGACTTCTGTAATCTGTAAAGGAATTGGATGGTCATGGAAATATTCTTTGACATTTTTACATATTTTTCATTTCTAATTTAATTTCATTGGCTTTACTTCCATAAGTAAATGTATTATTGTAAAAATGGGATTTATTCCCTTATATATGAGTAAAAAATAAATAAATAAAAATATTTAGCTGTATAATCTGATGGGAGGCATACTACGTCACAAACCACATGCTTCTAATGTACCAGTTGTTTCACTGCTACGAAATAAAAACGGCAGTGAAACACTCATCTTTTTTTTTTTAAATAATAATAACTTTAACATTCTTCTTATTAACCTTCTTACTTCCCGCTTCTTCTTCTTCATTCTAACTATCACTCTTCTTCTCCTCTCCTCCTCCCGCTCCTCTTTGCTCTGCCTCTTCTTGTTTCTTCTTCTCCTCTAACTTGTCTTATAAACATACTTATAGGTCCTTAATTCTATCTTATAAACATACTTGGCTCTAATGTACCAGTTGTTTCACTGCTACGAAATAAAAACGGCAGTGAAACACTCATCTTTTAAAAACAAAACAAACAAAAAAAAAAAAAAATAACTTTAACATTCTTCTCATTAACCTTCTTACTTCCCGCTTCTTCTTCATTCTCACTATCACTTTTCTTCTCTTCTCCTCCTCCCACTTCTCTTTCCTCGGCTTCTTCTTATTTCTTCTTCTCTAACTTCTCTTATAAACATACTTATAGGTCCTTAATTCTATCTTATAAACATACTTGGCTCTTTACTTAATAAATTTCTATTCTTACCATTTTACTTCCCGCCTCTTCTTCTTCATTCTCACTATCACTCTTCTTCTCTTCTCCTCTTTAATAAATTTCTATTCTTACCATTTTACTTCCCGCCTCTTCTTCTTCGTTCTCACTATCACTCTTCTTCTCTTCTCCTCCTCCCGCTTCTCTTTCCTCGGCTTCTTCTTGTTTCTTCTTCTCTATTTTGTCCGCCAGTTCAAATATTGGCTTGAGGACGTCGTCTTTGAAGAAATCGTTCAGCGACCACAGGTTGAGAACACGAAGGACCTGCAAAATGAACAAACGGGGAAATGATTGAGAATGAACCTGATAAAGTGATAATTTTAGTTCGGTAAAATTTTGTGAGTGCAAGTTTGGAATTCAGCAAAAACTGATTAAGTAGGCCCTTCAGTGCCTATTCTCCAAGATTAACAAACCCTGAACCAAATTATGCTAAAATTGATTTGACTGTTTTAATTTTCCCAATATTTTTTGCTTTGTGAATGTTATTTGTCCCAATCCCATACAGACATTGAGTAGCCTTTTATTTCATATTTCAACATGTCAGCTGGCATTTCCAGAGACAAAATGTGTTACTTACGTTTCAAACCCCCGATAAGGATAAGAAATGTTTTCTCTCATCCTTCCCCACAATTTATGGTAATTTTATGATGAAACAAATGCTTGGTCCAACTGTTGTGGTTTTTATCAACTACATGGCGATGCATTGGCTTAACTTGGTGCATAGTGTAAGAACGGAACTCAGAATTGGTACTATCCATTTTAATTGCCAATGGAACCTTCCAAATATTAGAACCAACTCTTGTAAATTGTTTAGTCAGTTGGTTCACCTCTTTTTGTTTTCATTTAGCCCTGTACAATAAAAACAACAAAGAAGTATCAGTATTGGATTTTGGCAGCAGGTGATCACTTAATTGAATGTTCCTTCATTCAGACTGTGTGGCTTTCAATTGTTTTTAATTCCTACATTAAACAACCACTTTGGCAGTATGGTAGGGCCTCAAGGCCAGCATTAATGGAAACAAAATTTTACATTTGTGGACTTACTTCTTGACACAACTTTAATGATTCAAAAAACTCATTCTGGTGAATGTTATTTTTAATTTTCATGGACTCAAAGGAGGCAGTAAGGGAAAATGACAAACAGGAATGGATAGGTAAGAAAGAGGACTTGGTTGGAAAACAATAAAGTAGCTAGCCTTTCAATTAACTGTTCTAGAAATACTTGCATAAATCAAACAGAAATGTGAAAAAAATTAGGTCTTTTAAACATGCAACAACCCTTAAAAAGTAAAGAGAAGTATAAGCAGAGATACTAATTAAATAGGTAGGTATATCAAATCCAAGCCATATGTCAGGATTAAAAAATAATATAATTGTAACTTAAAGTTATAGTTATGCATAGGGCTAGTCTAGTCTCGAACGCTTGATGTGGCCTGTGGCGTGGCATGCCCATCCCGTAGTTTGCCTTTCGTCAGATGGGCGAGAAGGGGCACAATACTTCCCATTTAGGTGCTGGGTCAACACGAGAACACCAGAAAGTAACCCGTTGAAATATTTGCAATCGAAAAACGAGTACAAATTTTTGTCGATGGTGGGATTCGAACCCGGGACCTTCTGCATGGCAAGCAAGCGCGTTACCACTGGACCAACCGTGCCCCTACGTTAACTTTGCTAAAGAATCTTCTTCTCTCACATCGCTTTCCTTTGTCTCAAATTCATTTGGGATCGGTATTTCCCTCTTTCAATAGGTATCCCTCCTCTACAATCCCCTATTCAAAGCTTCCTCTCTTCTTCATCACTTCTCCCCCTCATAAAAAAAACCAATAATAAATGAAAAAATATAAAAAATAAAGGCCTTAGGTCCGATAATGAACCTTATCAGTTTAAAATCCGCACCCGGCGGGAATGGAACCCGCGATCTATCGCTTACAAACCCGCGATCTATCGCTTACAAGTTACAAGGCAGACGTTCCACACTTACCTTATTGAACTCTTCGACGTTCTCCATATTTTTCGACATGAGTGGCGTACAGCGAAAGGGGAAACCAGAACTGAGTTGGATATTAGGGAAGTTCCAGTGCAGAAGTTACAGAGGGGTGCGAGTACAAATTTTTGTCGATGGTGGGATTCGAACCCGGGACCTTTTGCATGGCAAGCAAGCGCGTTACCACTGGACCAACCGTGCCCCTACGTTAACTTTGCTAAAGACTCTTCTTCTCTCACATTGCTTTCCTTTGTCTCAAATTCATTTGGGATCGGTATTTCCCTCTTTCAATATCCCTCCAGCCTCTACAATACCCTATTCAAAGCTTCCTCTCTTCTTCATCGCTTCTCCCCCTCATAAAAAAAAACAATAATAAATGAAAAATAAAAATAAAGTCCTAAGGTCCGATAATGAACCTTATCAGTTTAAAATCCGCACCCGGCGGGAATGGAACCCGCGATCTATCGCTTACAAACCCGTGATCTATCGCTTACAAGACAAGGCAGACGTTCCACACTTACCTTATTGAACTCTTCGACGTTCTCCATATTTTTCGACATGAGTGGCGTATAGCGAGGGGGGAAACCAGAACTGAGTTGTATATTAGGGAAGTTCCAGTGCAGAAGTTACGAAGGGGTGCCCCCCCTAGCAAGGACTATGGGGGAATAACGCACCGTGTGACCAGGACTCCCTGAAACCAGATGAAAAATATTTTACTTTCAAATTACAAGATTTATGGTGGATTTCACCAATGACTTGATGAGAGATTTCACTAATGGGAGAATTTTAAATGATCAAAAAAGGAGTTTTCAATGATCCAAGGAGGAGTTTTTAAAAACTCCTCCCTTTGGGATCACTAAAAAAAATCCTTTTTGGATGATTAAAAACTCCTTTTTAGATCATTAAAAACTCCTTTTTGATGATTAAAAATTATCCCCTTAGTGAAATCTCCCATTAAGTCATTGATGAAATCCACCAAATTAAGTCATTGATGAAATCCACCAAATCCATCAAATTAAGTTTAAACACAGAGTGAGGGGGGGGGGAGAGAGGTGGAGGAAGAAAGAAGGGAGGGAGAGATACCAAGTCCTCTTTAATTAACTGAAGAAGATTTAAATTAAGACTATACCTATAGTCAATTCTATAAGGAGGGAGAAGTCCATGAATATGACCTTATATTAAATAAAAATTGATTTCTGTCCTAGACAGCTTAGTGACCTTAGTGGTCAAGTGCTTGCCTGGTAATCAGGAGGTCGCTGCCAAGTCCTCTTTAATTAACTGAAGAAGATTTAAATTAAGACTATACCTATAGTCAATTCTATAAGGAGGGAGAAGTCCATGAATACAACTTTATATAAAAAAAAATCGATTTCTGTCCTAGACAGCTTAGTGACCTTAGTGGTCAAGTGCTTGCCTGGTAATCAGGAGGTCGTAGATTTGAATCCCAGGCAAGAGATGAAATTCATAGAATAAGGAAATGTTACTCCTAATTCTAGATAGCTCAGTTGTAATGTCAAGTGCGTGCCTGGTAATCAGGAGGTCGCAGATTCGAATCCCAAGCAAGGGATGAAATTTATCAAATAAATTTGTTTCTAAATTATGAACAATGAAAGACTATTGAATAGATTTTAATTAATAGCCAATTTCATTCTCAATTAACAGGTGGTTAAGCATTTGCTCTACACACGTCACAGGGACACAAAAAGTAAAGTAAAGTTACACAGACATTTTCACTTCCAAAATTTTGAAGTGCAAAATACAGATTTGGAAATTGCGAAGAGTTCAATAATTATTTTTCGATGTTTCTATGGATTTCAAACCCTCAATCCCTTTAGTACTGTGAGACCATCCGTACCTCACAAACACAGAAAGTACACACGTTTTGAACATTAGTGGAGCCTAGATATATTCTGAACAACCAACCTTAGTACAGAGTACAGTGTATACTTGACATTGACACAAAGGTAGTTTAACAATTTACTTTTTTTCCTGGAGATTAAAATCAAACCCGTAAACTGTTTTTGCACGGAGTGTATTTTAAATACCAAATAATTCTCACAAGGCCCTGTTCATTTTGTTGTTCCCCAATTAAGTAGTATACAATGCTAAATTTCAAGATTGGTACTTGTACCTCCAATCTCCATGTTCAAATACGAGCCACTACACACACCACTGAGGTGAAAGTTAATTTACTATCCCAATCAATAATATAACCATACCATGTTAACAATAAAAGACTTGCTAGTCTTGGCATTTCAACAAAATCTACAGAAATGGCCATTTGCCGTTTCTATCCTTCTCCTCTGAAGAAGTCAAAATTCCAACTGAAGTACAATTTCGTCCATCCGTAGATTAAACTGTGTCTTGAATGCTCGGAAGAGAATGGCTGTCATTTTCAGTCCGGGGTTAACATTTAGGATTAACGCAAATGTGACGTGGGCAATGTAGGCATGTCAGTAGACAATCTAAAACGGTAAAAAAAGGATCTTGCTGTAGTGAGATGCTGAAGTGGCTAGATTTTCTTATTACTAGATCCCAAATCAAAGTGGTTTCCCTTATTTCACCCTCAATTTTGTAGAGACAAATTTTGTCCAAGAGTCCGGGGTTAACATTTAGGATTAACGCAAATGTGACGTAGGCAATGTAGGCATGTCAGTAGACAATCTAAAACGGTAAAAGTCCGGGGTTAACATTTAGGATTAACGCAAATGTGACGTAGGCAATGTAGGCATGTCAGTAGACAATCTAAAACGGTAAAAAAAAAAAGATCTTGCTGTAGTGAGATGCTGAAGTGGCTAGATTTTCTTATTACTAGATCCCAAATCAAAGCGGTTTCCCTTATTTCACCCTCAATTTTGTAGAGACAAATTTTGTCCAAACAATGTAGGCATGTCAGTAGACAATCTAAAACGGTAAAAAAAGGATCTTGCTGTAGTGAGATGCTGAAGTGGCTAGATTTTCTTATTATTAGATCCAAAATCAAAATGGTTTCCCTTATTTCACCCTCAATTTTGTAGAGACAAATTTTGTCCAAGTGCATACTTTTGTACAAGACTTTGACCATGAATTCAATTCTTCTAATCCAAATTGATTAAGTAGGCCCTTCAGTGCCTATTCTCTAAGATTAACAAACCCTGAACCAAATTATGCTAAAATTGATTTGACTGTTTTAATTTTCTCAATATTTTTTGCTTTGTGAATGTTATTTGTCCCAATCCCATACAGACATTGAATAGCCTTCTATTTCCCTATTTCATATTTCAACATGTCAGCTGGCATTTCCAGAGACAAAATGTGTTACTTACGTTTCAAACCCTGATAAGGATAAGAAAAGCTTTCTCATCCTTCCCCACAATTTATGATTCCACCGTCCATGTTGAAATCCATACCCAAACAAAAGTATGACAAGAATCTAAACTACGAAACCTGCGTTATATGTCAGGAGAATTTTAACCAAGGAGACGTCATCCGAATACTGCACTGTTCTCATGGTAAGTGACTAACGTGGGTTCGATTCCTGCCTGTGCCGAAATTTATCCAAAACAAATAAGAATAGAAGACACCTTGTTTATCTTGCCAGTAGGAGACTGAAAAGTCCCTTTACTCCCGCGGACTAAAGAAGGTCTTATTCATTTCATGGGTAATTTTTTACAAATGGTTCGGTAGTACAAATAAGGTTCGGAACTAATGGCTTTCTCCTATCCTGTCTGCCTTCCCTGGGAAGATATTTAGTGCCGAAATTTATCCAAAACAAACAAGAATAGAAGACACCTTGTTTATCTTGCCAGAAGGAGACTGAAAAGTCCCTTTACTCCCGCGGTCTAAAGAAGGTCTTATTCATTTCATGGGTAAGTGCCGAAATTTATCCAAAACAAATAAGAATAGAAGACACCTTGTTTATCTTGCCAGAAGGAGACTGAAAAGTCCCTTTACTCCCGCGATCTAAAGAAGGTCTTCTTCATTTCATGGGTAATTTTTACAAATGGATCGGTAGTACAAATAAGGTTCGGAACTAATGGCTTTCTCCTATCCTGTCTGCCTTCCCTGGGAAGATATTCTCTATCCATACTTGTAGCAATGAAAGTTTTTCTTTCTTTTATTACATCGATGCATTTTTAGATAATTATGTTATATCACAGCTGAACTTTTTTTTATTATTAGTGCTCAAATCAAATTGGATTTTTCCCAACATTTTTTTGTAGGAATTTATTTTTTGATTTTTGTTCAAATTCGAAATTTTCTCCATCTATTAAAAATTTTCTTCATGCCATAAATAACCCAAAATGGTACTTTAACATTGGGCATAACTGTACCTCAAGAGCAACATTGTCTCGTATTTAAAACAATGAAAAAGAGTGGGACAGTAATTGGTAATTGTGTGTTGGTCTCAATGGTTTACAACAGGGGTTTCCAACGACCATGTGTATGTGGGCCACATGCTACATTGGGAGGTACTTCATGGGCCACATATGAAAAATTGTACATAGGGGAGCATTGCAGGAACAACCCACCTCTCCACAACTTTTCAGCAATACAGTCCAATCAAAAAAAATTCAATGCCCCTAATTGTGTTTGCACCAGATTTTTTTTACTTTTTCTCTCTTTATTTAGGTAAGTTTGTACAATTCCCAAAAAGCTTTGTGGACCACAAAAATGGTCTGGTGGGCCACATGTGGCCCACAGGCCACTAGTTGGAAACCCCTGGTCTACAATAAACCAGGGAATAAAATCATACAAGGCTCAGATGTATTAATAGGGCCTTTGTCTAATATCACTGGAATCAAGTCCAACCCTTGTGAACATTGTATATAGTTACAGCAAAGATGTAAAATAAAATAAAAATTTGAACCTTACAGACAGACATCCATTTATATTTGGACAGTGTAGTGATGGAAACTGACTTCCTAGCCTTTCAAAGAGAGAAAAAAAAAATAATAATAATAATAATAATAAAAAATACCCCAACCAAATAGAATAAGTCCCTTTTCAGGGTCACAAGATAATCTAGACCACCTTCGAGTGATTTCTAGAATTTTTTTAATATGCCATCACCACAAAAGTCTTCCCTACCTCAAAACTTTCCTTACTGTTCTTTGCCAAGTCAAAGTGAGGTTCGGTAATACATAACCTCACTTTCAAATCTAGTTGGGTCTGAAAAAATAGCCAAGCTTGATCTCTGTGTTAAGTTACCACATCATTTTCCACTTGCCAAGAACATCTCAGAATGGCATATCTCAGCCCTGTTCATAACCACGGCCTTAATTTTGCGATTGTGACGGCAACAAGAAACAACGCCGGCAACATGGCAGTCTAAATTTGAATCTTTAAAATTTTACCGCCATTCCAACTAAATTTCATTTTCCACTTCTTAAGATCGTAGATCGTTACAGTAGGTAGGTACCTACTAGGTGCATAACTGCATATCCCTTCAATCTTTAATTAGTTTAATTTCCTACTAGTAGGTAAAGCTAGTTCCATCTTGTTAGGTACCTGTTTAATAACTACATCTTTACCCATAAGTTAGAAGAATAATGATCGAAGTCTTTAGCCTATCCTTGGAACTGAAATAACACGTTTCAATCCAAACAATCCACTGGCCACAAATGACCAGTGCAAAAACGATCTTTCAGGACGACCTAATAAAACTCCGCCCAGGACACTAGTTTCGTGGTAAGTGTTCCTTGACTGACCGACATTCTCTTTGGTTAGGTTCCGATATCGATTCCTTATTCTGGACATGAACGTATTACAAAGCTATTTAACGTACCTATTACAAAGCAATAAAATATTTCTTCGGTCGTGAAAAATTGTACGTTAACAAAGGATTATTGAAGTTAAGCAACGTTTTGTCTGTTTGGTGTCCGGATGAACTCGGGTTGAATGAAGGTAATGCGAGGATGCAGGTAGCTTGACTAGCTGTAGTAGTCCAATAAAGGGTAACACCCCCATCACTATAAAAAACCCTATCAGCTATAAAGTAATGTTAAATCCATAAAAATAAAAGAAAATAAATAAATAATAATAATAAAAAAAAATAGGTGACTGTTCAATAATATACTTCACATTCTATTTGGCAAAATTCACATGGATATAAAACGATCTGTGGCCAGCTCTTAACTGATAACCACTGATAAGACAGTGATAACACAAAACACAAAGGAATGAATAATTCGACAGAGAACAAGGAAATCAAATACAGAGGTTCACACCTAACTACTATTTAAATAGGTAAACTATGTTGTAAATAGAATACTGAATAATGTGATACCGATTTCCTCAGAATCATTTGCCAAACAGGCCATTCAATAAAACACCATTTAATATTTACTACCATTTAGAATTTATATCATTTATCAGAAAATGTTCATGACAATTAGAAATTATTTGATGACACTATGTTGTAAATAGAATACTGAATAATGTGATACCGATTTCCTCAGAATCATTTGCCAAACAGGCCATTCAATAAAACACCATTTAATTGTTGTAAATAGAATACTGAATAATGTGATACCGATTTCCTCAGAATCATTTGCCAAACAGGCCATTCAATAAAACACCATTTAATATTTACTACCATTTAGAATTTATATCATTTATCAGAAAATGTTCATGACAATTAGAAATTATTTGATGACACTATTTGAAGAATCAATTACATACCTACAGGTACTCTTTGTTTATTTTCTTCTATTTGAGAAATCTAGATCCTGGCTCGCGCCTTTTTCTGAAAGAAAAACCAAACAAAACCGAAGGGGTGAAATAAACATAACATGAAAAACCAAACGCCAGAAATTAAAAGTAAAAAGGGGTAGGGAGAGAGGGGATACGGCGAATAATAATAATAAAATTGGGGGAAAGAAGAAGTGGGGGGGTTACTGATAACATAAACGAGACAGACACTCGTACCTAAGCAAAAGGTTTTTATTAGCTCAATCTTGAGAATACTGCCACTTTAGCTAAAAAAAAAAATAAAATAAAAATAAACTTCGAAATTTCCGATGTAATATATTATCCCATTGTCTTACAAAGTACATACAAGTAAATGGGCCCAGTAAAAGGGACTGAAAAGAGAGGTACAAGATTTGACCCATATGTACATATAGAGATCTTGACCTTTGACCGATACATTCAGAGATCTTATGTAAATCTTGCCATGCAGAAGTTCCCACATTCGAATCTTGAGTTGACGAAATATTTACACTCGTAAATAATTATTTTGATAGAGATTTTTTTTCTTCTTTTTGAGATAGAGAAGTTCGCAATGCAAAAGTCCAAAGTGCAAATGGGGTTCAAAAATTGATACATGACCTTGCCCAGAGATCTTGTGTAAATCTTGCCATGCAGAAGTTCCCACATTCGAATCTTGAGTTGACGAAATATTTACACTCGTAAATAATTATTTTGGTAGAGATTTTTTCTTCTTTTTGAGATAGAGAAGTTCGCAATGCAAAAGTCCAAAGTGCAAATGGGGTTAAAAAATTGATACATGACCTTGCCCGGGTAGACACAACCCCAATAAATACATTTGCCACCATATCTGTCATGCATTCTACTTATCCACTGATACCATTTGAATTCACAGGAGAGGAAAAACGTTTTCTTTCTGAAGATTGAAGAGAAAAAAAATCATTTTTAGGTGGTGGTTATTCACAGGTGGGAAAAATATACGAAAAAATGGATTTTTTTTTTTTTTTTTCGCATTTTTGCTTCTCTTTTTCAAGCTCAGTCTAACATACCCTGTGTACAACCATCCCTCAGGAATTAAAATTAAGTGAGCATAGTTTTGAGTTTTGACCAAAAATTAAAAAGTCTAGTCTCTGACTAGAATATTGTGCATTTTCTAATTTGTTCGCTTGTTTCGTAAACAGAAGTGTGCGTTTCTACAAAAGCTTGGTTTATTTGAATACAAGACCTAGCTGTGCTTATTACACAAAAAGCCCACTTTGAGGCTTAGGTGTAGGAGAAAATACCCAAAAGATGGGTTCACAGGAGAGAAAACGTTTTCTTTCTGAAGATTAAAGAGAAAAAAAAAATCATTTTTAGGTGGTGGTTATTCACAGGTGGGAAAAATACACGAAAAAATGGATTTTTTTTTTTTTCGCATTTTTTGCTTCTTTTTTTCAAGCTCAGGCTAGCATACCCTGTGTACAACCATCCCTCAGGAATTAAAATTAAGTGAGCATAGTTTTGAGTTTTGACCAAAAATTAAAAAGTCTAGTCTCTGACTAGAATATTGTGCATTTTCTAATTTGTTCGCTTGTTTCGTAAACAGAAGTGTGCGTTTCTACAAAAGCTTGGTTTATTTGAATACAAGACCTAGCTGTGCTTATTACACAAAAAGCCCACTTTGAGGCTTAGGTGTAGGAGAAAATACCCAAAAGATGGGTTAAGCTTATACGAATCTAGCTGTGCTCGTCTCTAAGCTCTAACTTATTTAGAATATTATCTTATTCAACTGATATTTCTACAATAAGAAGCCTACCCTAACATATAAATTATAAATCAGGGATCTCTTCCTCTTTCCTACTTCCTAACTGCCTATTTCCTAAATAAAAAAAAAAAAAAAAATGTCCCTTATTCGGAGGTTATCCCATAAGAAACTAATGAAAATGTCCCCGTTCAACGAAAAGTGTCCGCTGTTTAAAGGTGTCCGTTATTCGGTGTCTAAAAGGGACACCTAACTACCTACATAATTTTATACAAGTCTACATGGTACCAATCTAATTGTATCTAGTGAATAAAAAGTCCCTCCTCATCTTCTTCCTCCTAGCCTCTCCTTACTTAAATAGGGTTGGTGTGAAGTGAAAAAAGTCCCTGTATAGCCAATTTTGATGAAATTTGGAACCTTTAAAGTCTACAAGGTAGGTACCTAACTACCTACATAATTTTATACAAGTCTACATGGTAGGTACCAATCTAATTGTATCTAGTGAATAAAAAGTCCCTCCTCATCTTCTTCTTCCTAGCCTCTCCTTACTTAAATAGGGTTGGTGTGAAGTGAAAAAAGTCCCTGTTGTCCCTTAAAAAGTTGGAGATACTAACATCATCTGCCGACCATAGATTGGGCACTGCCATACTCTCGAGAACATCCACACCACACAGGAACATCACTTGTATTTTCCGTCTTGGACTACCATTGTGCTGATCATGTCTTGCTCGCTTCACATCAGTCTTATTTGAAAAAAAAAAAAAAAAAAAAAAAAAAAAAAAAAAAAAAAAAAAAAATGTGGTACATTATTATGTGCCTACCTACAACCTACATGAGTACATGTTGGTTATTTAAAGTTTAAAGCTAAAAATAAGAGTAAATAAAGAGGAATTTGTGCTTCGTTCTAAATAAATAAAAAATATGACTTTAGAGATACCTACCTAACTAGAACATAGATCCAACTACATCAAAGCTGTCCAAAATATAAAACCTCGGTCACATTTTTTCCCCCTTCTCATTTATAAAGTCTTATCTTTAGACAGCTCTGAACGAATAAAATACAGAAAATAGAAGGAAGAAAAAACACCGAAACATTACTTAATACTATTGAAGACTTAAAATTATTTGAGCATTTGGAGAAATTATATTCAGTCCTCCAAAAACGATTCTTTCAGTGCTGATGACTATAATTTCATCTTTTAATACCTTTCAAATGCTAAGGCCATACATTACCTATAAGCTATATCTTCGCATTTTTCAATAGGTATTCCTATTCTGTACGATTTTTTCTTCAAATACTGTAGAGCTCATTTTCTAGTTAGAAAGAGTATGAATTCTATTTTAATATCAAACATACTGATTATTTTTTTGGCACTTGCGTGTGAAAAATAAGGGTAAAAATATTTTCTTTTATAAACATTTATTATTATCTATACAGGGTGTCCACCAATGTATGACCCACTAGTCTTATTTGTACACTGAGCATCCAACTGTTGGTTCAATTCATCCTGGAAGAATTTTTTTTTTCTTAGTTAATAATCATCCTGGTAGATTTTTTTTTTTCTTGATTAATGAGAGCTAAGTAATATTTCAAGTTAACATAAAGTTAAAGTTGGGGAAACAGCGCAAACGACATGCACAAAACATTGTTAAAGCACCTAATGGAAAAAAAAAGTTAGGGAAAAAAAGAGCAATGAAGAGGCTTGATGGAAGGAGCTGTAGCAATGGAGACCTTGAAGTAATGCAAAAGTGGTTCCAAGATATGTACAATCTTTACTTTACTGATTATTTTTTTGGCACTTGCGTGTGAAAAATAAGGGTAAAAATATTTTCTTTTATAAACATTTATTATTATCTATACAGGGTGTCAACCAATGTATGACCCACTAAAATTGCTCCGAATCTGTTGGAGTTTTCGAAAAATAAAAAAAAACCGTATCTCTTTGATTTTTGCAAAGAACTTTTTGGCAATATTGAAATTCGCGAACGAATTTAAATATTGCCAAAAATGTCTTAAATATTGCCAAAAATCAAAGAGATTCGGAGTGCAAAGAACTTTTTGGCAATATTGAAATTCGCGAACGAATTTAAATATTGCCAAAAATGTCTTAAATATTGCCAAAAATCAAAGAGATACGGGTTTTTTTTTTATTTTTCGAAAACTCCAACAGATTCGGAGCATATGTTGGAGTTTTCGAAAAATAAAAAAAAACCCGTATCTCTTTGATTTTTGCAAAGAACTTTTTGGCAATATTGAAATTCGCGAACGAATTTAAATATTGCCAAAAATTTCTTAAATATTGCCAAAAATCAAAGAGATACTGGTTTTTTATTTTTCGAAAACTCCAACAGATTCGGAGCAATTTGAGTGGGTCATAACACTGGTGTATAATTTTCAACTAATTATTTTGATCTAACTGTAGCTATAAATGAAGTAATAACTAGACCATATAACGACTTAAAAAGGCTAATGTACAAAGAAAGGTCGAAAAGATTGAAAATTGACTAATACTGCAGATTAACACAGATTCGGAGTAATTTGAGTGGGTCATAACACTGGTGTATAAATTTTCAACCAATTATTTTGATCTAACTGTAGCTATAAATGAAGTAATAACTAGACCATATAACGACATAACTTAAAAAGGCTAATGTACAAAGAAAGGTCGAAAAGATTGAAAATTGACTAATACTGCAGATTAACACGTCACTAACATGTAATAAAGGTAATATATTTCTTACACCTACATTTACGATCAACAAAACTACAAGAAAAAATCTTACATTTAACATTTTAAAGCCTAACTAATTACCTACTTTGTAAAATATACATAAAAATTAACAATGTGTGTGTTTGGGGGAAAAATTTAGGCAGTTTAATTCGAGTTAAATAATTAAATAATTTCAAAGTTACCCATCTATGAATCTATAGTTATAATAAATCTTTTAAATTGTTATACTAAACTTTAATAGATTAAAACAAATCAAGACAATAGTTGGATGTAGATAAATAATGATTGAAAAAAAAAAAGTATGTGTAACTCCTTTTAAACAATTTATTGTAATATTTCGTTCTTTACCCCAAAAAAAGGCCTAAGACGGGCCAGGCCCTTCTTCTCACAAAAGCCTTCAATTAAAAGTAATTAATAAAAATAAATAGCAACAATAATAAATCTTAACTTCATATCTTTATAATTACAATATCATACTTCAAAAAAGGAAAGTAAAAAGAAGGTTCATTTACACCGGGTTCAATAACATCTAATTGACCCCTAGAGAATACAACCTATTGAATGAGGGGGCGCAATAGCAAAATAATGAAACATAGATCTACAGATAACTATTTTCATTGGCACTTGAGGGAGAGAGGAAGAAAAAAGTCGTTCTTTACCCCAAAAAAAGGCCTAAGACGGGCCAGGCCCTTCTTCTCACAAAAGCCTTCAATTAAAAGTAATTAATAAAAATAAATGGCAATAATAATAAATCTTAACTTCATATCTTAATTATTACAATATCATACTTCAAAAAAAGGAAAGTAAAAAGAAGGTTCATTTACACCGGGTTCAATAACATCTAATTGACCCCTAGAGAATACAACCTATTGAATGAGGGGGCGCAATAGCAAAATAATAAAACATCTACAGATAACTGTTTTCATTGGCACTTGAGGGAGAGAGGAAGAAAAAAGGTAACAAATTTTAAGGAAGAAGGGAACATACATATATTGGCACAAATAACTATTTTCATTGGCACTTGAGGGAGAGAGGAAGAAAAAAGGTAACAAATTTTAAGGAAGAAGGGAACATACATATATTGGCACAGAAAAAGAGACAACTTAACACAGGTAATATGAAGGTATGCTCATTTTAAATCTAGTGATTGTGATCGTGCTTCTTACAAAGTTAGAAAAGACCTCGTTTTAAACTGAAATGGTAAAATGAAAGACGAACTGGAAAGACATTTTGCCTGCATTTGTTATTTATTAGTGCTGGGAGTTGGAGTTCTTAATATGTAGTGACAAAACTGATATGTTTAGTACTAAAGGTCTGATATATTCAGAGTATTTAGACTGTCAGTTTGACAAGGGTGAAAACTAATTATTATTATTACCTATTATTATTATT
>NW_007378926.1:76148-78081 GCF_000475195.1 Diaphorina citri | reverse complement strand
TTTTTTTTTATTTATTTTTCAATCTGGGGTAATTTATTTTTTCCATCTGAGGTTTTTTATTGTTTTTAATGGTTATCTCTCGTTAGGTCCCACTTAAGTAGTAACTGAAGAAATGTGTGTTTGCTCTTGTGTTGTAATGGGGTTCAGGATTATTCAGTAACTAGCACTAGTTATTGTATCGTGGATCCTCGGAGTCTCAGAGTAATGTGTAGGATTTTGTGTTTTTCCTGATGATTTAGGAATTTAGGATTTAGATATCATTCTTCGCTGGACCAGATTTCGTATTTATTTTTCACTGGACCTCTTCAAATCCTAATCCAGCCGTACTAGTGTGTCACAATCACAATGTAATCGGCACGTGTAGCAATAACTCTGGAAGCGGGAAGTCGCACACATATGTCACTTAGAGGAAAAGTATAGCCTCCAGGAAAGTATTAATTACTCTCTGTGAGTAGCAGAATGAGTAGCATCTTATCACCTGTGTGACCTACTTGTCCTGGTTTATCACGTCTAGTACGTTCTAGGTGAGAAATTTGAGATTCTAGTTCACAAATTAACACAATCATTAATATAATAGGATTGTTAAGTGAGATAGATGATAGATGCGTAATTAAATCTGTGAGTATCCTGACGTGACGGCAAGATTTAAGAGATAAAAATATTGAATGACTCATCGATGGATTGTGGATTCCATAGTTTAGTTCCTAAGTAGGATAGTAGGATTAAACTATGTAACATGTTTGTAACCGGGACAGTAAACATCAAGATATGTAACATGTATGTGAGGGATATTCCCCAACACATTCTGCAAAGACTAGATATCTAAGTTACTCGTAACACAGTACATAGTTAAGTTACTCGTAATCGTAAATGATTAATTCTTGAAGAACTTACTCATCAATTCTGTCTTTGCCTGTGATGCTCTTGCGATCTTGTGCCATGACAGTTCCCATAGTCACTTCCTACAGTCAGGTTCAAAGCCCGATACACAGACTACCAACGAGGTTTTCTACCTGGCCTTTCCACAAATGGTCTTCCAAAGTGGTCTATAGACAGATCGTGCCTTGCATACGCGATGTTTGCCCAAATTTCAGGCCTAAACGAGTAAAAATTTGCACAAATATTGCGTACAACACATAATAATCTGTTGAAAACCCCGGTTAGAAGATAAAGTAACGTGCGTGTGTGCCGGGCTTTATACTGCATACTGTCCGATAGTGTTCTTACTAGTCCTCATACTACTATAAGTCACACTCACACTACTCTGCGGACCTAATGAGTTCTGAGTCCGCTCAGGAGGACCAAAGTACCAAACATAATGGTACCCCCGTTTTATTTTCGGATTACCGCTGTGATGTATTGTTTGGGATCTGTTGAGAATATGTACAGCTATCAGCTATTGTTGCAGTTCGTATATCGTCATCATCATCAGTATTTTAAACTAGCGTTTGTATTTTATTATATTCTGCATACGAACCTGAGGTCATTCACCTTTACACCTGTGTCGTGAAGTGTGTTGCTACCTGTGTCTTGTGATCCTTGTGCCTTATGTGCAGAATTAGAATTGGTCTTTTCATTTGTATCATTAGTTCATTAGGTACTTGATTTGTGTTGTTTAAGAACTCGTCGAGAATTGGAGATCATTAAAATCCCTGTTGGTCCAAAAAGGTGGTCATTTTTTTTTTTTTTTTTTTTTTTTTTTTTTTTTTTTAAAAGGGGTTTTTTTTTAAATTTTTTTTTTTTTTTTTTGGGGCACTAAAAAGAGCGATACTTTATCTTTTTCCTCGGCACTAAGAAAGTGGTGGTTCCGGGCAGTTTATCTAGATTTCAGATTTGCGTTTAGATTAGTCACTACTAACGTTGACAAAGAATATCTTCCTCGTTGGCTGTGACTATTTATTTAAGCAGTATCCCGATCTCACTTTTTATAGGA
>NW_007378926.1:4890-75493 GCF_000475195.1 Diaphorina citri | reverse complement strand
CAGTTAGGTTAGGTCATCTAATTGGAATAAAGTTACGTCCTACCTGTTTCAAAAGAAGATAGAATTAGCGATGTGTTTTTATATATATATATATTTTTTTTTTAAAAGATGAGTGTTTCACCGCCGTTTTTATTTCGTAGCGATGAAACAACTGCTACATTGGACGCTTGTGGTCTGTGTCGTAGCATGCCCATCCCGTAGTATGCCTCTCATCAGATAGGCGAGAAGAGACACAATACTTCCCATTTAGGTGCTGGGTCAACACGAGAACACCAGAAAGTAACCAGTTGAAATATTTGCAATCGAAAAACGAGTACAAATTTTTGTCGATGGTGGGATTCGAACCCGGGACCTTCTGCATGGCAAGCAAGCGCGTTACCACTGGAGCAACCGTGCCGTGGTCTCGGGTTTGATTCCCGGGGCGAACTTTATCCTAATCGTCTAAGGTTCGTTTTCGGAACGACTGGCTTTCTCTTATCCAGATCCTATGCCTCTTCTCTTCAATTTCGGGACTCCATTGTTACTGTTCAAAGGTTTGACCTTTGAAAGAAAAAAAAAGTTTTAGGAAAATTTACTTGCCTTAGGTAGTCAATATCATCTCTGTCTCTGTGCTACCTATTTTTGTGAATAGCTGATTAGTTCTCAGTGAAGTCAACAAAGTATTACCTACTTGAATCCATTTTCACATGCAAATCACAAATGTTACCAAAACAACGAAGACTTCACCTTGTGTTAGTGCGTTATAGTGATAATGATTAGTTAGCCTGATATCTCTCACAAATTATAAAGATGACAAAGACCTCAATTGAAATCACTAGCTTGGGCTAATTTTCATAACTTCATTAATTCCGTCTACGTAATTATGTAGTTCTGTTTTAAACATAGCCTTCTGTTTGACAACTATAGTTCTTCAGGGAATTTGCGTGTGTGTAATGTCAAATTTATAATATTGCACTGGTGTGGGATTTCTAAGTTTGTAATCGTTCAAGTTCCTTTTAAAAAATATTGAGAACCAAGTTTAAACATTAGTTTTATGTGAGCACTGCTTTCAATTTATGTTACTAACTTTAACTATCAGGAAGGAAAATAACAAATAAATATAACACACCTATCATTAAAAGAACGGTTGTAAAATCGCAAAGTTACTAATCCAATTGCTTTCTTCTTGTTCACAGGTAAGTCAATTTCCCATAACAACTTATCGCTCGTGCTGATTTCTAAAATAGTAAGTGACCTTTGCATAAACTTCGTCAGGTTTCGTATTTCCAAAAAGGGTATAGAAATCTATTAACATCTTAATGAAAAACAAAAATCTCTGATCCACCCTATAAAAAACTTGACGAGTAAATAAATTAGACTTCAACTATCAGAAGATGGACCTCTCCAAATAGCTGATGGTCTAAAAAGTTAGTCCAAATAGCTGATGGGTGCTTAGATGTGCTCACAGATCTGTAATAGGACTCAAATAAATATGTAAATAAAGTGCGTGCGCCCAGATGGTCTTGTTTTTCGAGCTTGATTAGAGAATAGCACATTGTTTACTCGAAATAAAAGTATCCATTTATGTATTTCGAATACATATTTTAACATGAAAAGCCCATTCATAAATAAATAAAAAAAAATCCAGTCATAACACCTCTACCTGTCAAGTTATAGGAGGAGGACTTACTTTTTCAAGATGAGAATTTAGACTGAATTTCCTATCGTCTCATTCCAGTAAGCATTAACAGCCATGGAAATTTACCCAGTTTTTTGTTGTATGTTACCCAATATGTAAATCTCGTGAATTGTTTATGCGACTTCAAACCACCGGTCTCCAGATTAAAAGTCCCGATCCAAACCGCGAAACAGTTCGTTGGCCGTGCTACCTAAAATTCGTTTGAATATTCTCTTGTAAAAGATTATAAACCTCTCTTGGAAAGTCCCTCTATTGTCAAATTACCTTATCTTTAGATTTAGAATGATTGTAAAAGCCATGCCACCATGATGATATGCTTACATACATATGAGTGTATCCCGATATTTTCATTTTCTCCATTATAAATCTGAAACGCGTCAGCTTATACCACTGTTGAGACGAAGTAGCGTACTCACTAGGAAGCTAGAAACTATAACTATATGGATTCAGAGATATATATATATAATTATTACAGCATTAAACTTTCTGCGGACATACTCGAACAAAGCCGAAGGTTCTATTCTCATAACTTGTCAAGTTCTCTTAACCTTCACCCTTTCCCAATGGGTGACATAAAACGGTACATCAAATCTTCTCAATAATCTCTATAGAACGATGTCCACCTATGTCAAGCATAAATAAACTTACTCTATCGATCATTAAGCATATACGAAGTGCTGTCAACGTGTTAACTCCGTTGATAATGAGGCTTAACACACACACGTTCAGGTATTGTTTACACTATTGGATATTTAGACCATTAGAATCGAAGAAAATACCTTGTTAGAATGAGCTTAGAGAGGTCTATTGGAATTATTGTACGAATTAGGCCTAGAAGTAGTCGAAGGATATTATAGAAGCGTGTTATCACTAAGCCTGTTCCAATTGCCCCGTTATGACGATAAGGGCCTTGTTAAAATCTGGTCTCAACATTAAGAACATAATTCTCAAAAGTGTGACATGCGACTTGCATTAGAAGTTGAAAAATTTAACGTCAATTACTTAAACAAAAATATGAAAAGATGATTGAGGTTGAGAATCAACAGTATTAAGATGGCGGGTGTTAAGTAATGCAATATGATATCAGGAGAAAGATTAAAGTGATAGTTTTGTAGAAAAAGCAAGCTTCACCGAAATCGATTCTTGTCGTGGTTACAAAAAAAATTGATAGAACTGATAGAAGCGATCTGATTTTGCCTACTGTCACCAAGAAGCAGAGGATCTTGTAAGATCTTGTGACCATTGTGACAAAAGCATTATCTGTCATCTTTAAAATCCCATTAAATCTTGAAATGAAATAAATTGGCCCAAGCCAAATCGGCTTTGGCTCAGTCCAACAACTAGGCGAGCCTGAAAAAAATAGTAGAAAGATAGGTTCAAACTTGGCCCAAAAAGCAAAGCCTACAGAAAGAATAGAAAGCCAACAAAAAATGGTCATATACGCATTAGATAAATTCTAAACCAATCTAAAGGAAAAGAGCTCCTAAAGCAAATAAAGTAGGTAAAGTAATCAGTGGTAAAGTATTCGTCCAAAAACAACAACCTAACACCCCGCAAGACATAACTCACAGGGCGTATTTTCAACAACCAAATCTGACTTCCTCTTCCTTGGAAATAAATTTCGGCAGACAAGTCAAACAATTAGATGATAGCTAGATAGACGAATTTCGAGCACCTGTAAAAAAAGCACAAGAAATAAGCAATTTAATAATGACATTAACAAACAATCAGAAAAAAGAAGAAGAAGGAAAGAAGAAGAAATAATAGTAATAAAAATAAAGAATCATAAGAAGAAATTTGTTATTTATTACTTACTTCTTACTTTCTTTCTACTGACATCTGACCAAAAATCACCACCTATTCTATGTATGTGCCTAAGAGAGGGAAAACAATAATATTGTTCTAACATAAGAAGAAGAAACAACAATAAACAACATAATAACAGTGAGCGGGTGCGAATTAAAACTGAACCATTAAAAATAAAGCCCTAATTCCTTTTTGAGAGCAGTCTTCTCAGGATCAGCTGATTTTATCTGTGACAAAATCTGAAAATACATAGGTTCATTATACCTTATTTTATTGTAACATATGTTTTACTTAGCCTTAGTAAAATGGTCACAACAACATTGTTGATAAAATGGGACTTTTGTATTGGTAAAAAAACAAGCTGTCGAATTAATTTCAAGTTTAATTTATCTCGAAGCTGTCCCCCGGTCCAGAGTACTACTATTAATAGTACTACAAGTGGGCGGACTTGCGCCAAGACTTGCTGCAAGCCTAGATATAGAACCAGTTCCAAGGTTCATTGCACCTCGGGTGCCCTGTATGGGCGGACTTGCGCCAAGACTTGCTGCAAGTCTAGATATAGAACCAGTTCCAAGGTTCATTGCACCTCGGGTGCCCTGTAGGGGGGGGACCAGATTGGTCCACAAAAATATAGAAAGATATACAGTGTGACTGGGACATTGGGTGCCGAATTGGGCTGCTGGATATGCTGAGAAATACTTACCAATATCATTGTAAGGTGGGTCCACATTAATTTTTCTTCTATCCTGTCCTCTCTAGCTCTTCGATTTCGGGATGATGAGACCTCCTCTAACATCTTTCCAGAGGGTCCAGAGCATCATGAGCACGTTCAGGGTGATCAAACCTTCGTTGTTACGTCGTTTGTGTGAGAGATTTTTTCAAAATTAAATGACCATTTTTTTACTCAAGTAGGGGTCCACATTGTTGGAAATATCGGACGATGATGTTTACGACAATGTGTCCTAAATGTGGACATGATACGACAGTTTCCAATATTAAATTGACCAGCAAAGTTTGCTAGGAAGGTAGGGCGTCTGCCTTGTAAGTGCTGGTCGCGGGTTCAATGCCCGCCCGGGGCGAACATTATCCTGAAGTTTCGTTCCTGGAAAGTCAATTTTTCTTCTATCCTGTCCTCTCTAGCTCTTCGATTTCGGGATGATGAGAACTCCGTCTAACATCTTTCCATAAAATCAGTGGATATTTTTCCATTATGCACTCAGCCTCATATTGATCTATATGCTGATCTAATGATAAGATTAATAAGTAATAGTGATAATGAAATTGATAAGAAATACTTAGTACATAATAATAAAATTGATATGATGATAGTTATAAAATCTATTACATCCGATTCCAACCTATTGGTGATATTCTCAAGCGCATCCCATTATCATAATTATGTACAAGTGTTTACATAATATTACTCTACTATTATGTACAATAAAATTATTGTTTACATATAAGAACATATTACATCAGTATTAGTATTGTTTACATAATTCTACTCGACTATTATGTATTATGTACAATTGTTTACATAATATTGCCGTTGTTCACCGGTAAAATATTGATCAAATAAGAAAACCATCGGAGAGGCAATTAATAAAGAGAAGACGAAGAGAGATAAAACTAGAAGCTGATAGAGAAACAAAGGACTTGGCCATTAATTGCGCACTATATCTACCAACATGACTACTATATCTTACATGACTATATCTTGTAATAAATTAAGCGTAGTCTTTGCTTGGTTTAATAAATAATTGTGGAGTATGTAGCTGAAGATTATAAAAGTTACATATGTACTAGCTACAATCATTTTGCAGTGATAATAATTTACGTCTTTGGGTTTATACAGGGTGAGAAAAGAAGTTTCCTTCTGCATCCATGTAAAATCCATTCATCAGTATTCATCACTAAAGTTCATTCCGTCTGGGAATTCTGGGATTCGAACCCGCAACTTTTGACATCCCAAGTCTCTGTTGACTTTTCCATGATTTGTTCATTGTGCTTACAAATTTAAGTGAGATGTCCATATTGTCCATGATAACCTTAAAGTTGCTCTGAGAACAATAGCAAATTAGTTTGCTAGAGGCCATTTTATTCGTTTCTCGCCGACTTTAAGGGATCTGACCTACCCCCTACCCAAACTTTAAATGAAGCCCAAAACTACAACACGTTTTTACGAGAAGAAAAGTTAACTGTTCGTACGACTCGTATGTATAACGTACATTATACTTCGTACATATGTTACGAGAAGTACTATCCACGCGTTTAGTCTAAGTAAAGTATAAAGGACTACTACATAATTATGTGAAAAACTTTTATACTCCCTTTAGTGGCCATATTAAAGGGCGAGAATTAGAAGAGAAGGCTGGGATATTGAAAGAAGATCTTTAAGGTGATTATTATCTTGTAGAAAAAAGGAGACCAAGTATCCTATCTCGTCCATATTTATCATGAGGTTTTTTTCCTCCTCTTCTTCGTCTTCTTCCTCCTCCTCCTCTTCCTTCAGGACTTCCAGGAGTATTATTTTCCTAATTTCCCTAGTCTCTCCACGCTTGTTGTTACAAGTATCACATATATCACATATTGTGTTACACGTACCAGACCTCGTGGTACTTGAAACGATAGAAGAAGCTGTTGTTACTCTTGTAGTGCATGTCTCAAGATACTGTATCAGCTAACCCGTTCAAATCATTAGGGTCATTCTCCCAGAAGCTCCCAGATCGGGTCCAAAATTTCCTAGGCTTGTTGTGTTCGAAAACTTTTCCATATGTGTTTTTTCTAGAAGTTTGATAGAGGGAACGGAACAGTAACAGCAGAGCTCTTTATCGTCCCGAAATTGAAGAGAGGAAAGGGACGCACTGCTCGGAACAAAATTTATTTATTTATTTACGGGACTAACCCTTTTTACAAAAATGACAATAGAAAAAAATACACTAAAACTAAACAAACACAAACAACAATCAAATACAGTAGAAAAAAAAAAAAATAATAATAAAATGAAATATAAAAGGAAAGTAAAAAGTAATAAAGAGTAATAATTTCTCGTAAACAGATGAGATTCGATCTCAGAACGACTGGCTTTCTCCTATCCTGTCCTTTCTTCGAATTCGGGACGATAAGACCCCCGTTGGTACATTTCCCTCTATCAAACCTCTTTAAAGGAAAAATAAGAACTTGGAACTTGTTTCGTTCGATTTGGATTATGAAGGGGTTAATTTCTACTACACTGTTTATACTGGTGCAACTCCTTGGAACACGTGTGTTGGGTTAAAGAGAGAGAGAAGATAGGGTTTTACTAGCGGAGAAAGAGAGAAAGATGCTAGTTTCTTCAAGAAGAAAATACACTGAGATGGGATTTTACTAGAAGAGAAAGAGAGAAAGATGCTGGGTTCTTCGAGAAGAAAAGAGACAGAGATGAGAGTTTTACTAGCAGAGAAGGATAAAGAAGATGCTGTTCTTTGAAAAGAGAGACAGAATGATTGGGTTTTCACAGGAGAAAGAGAGAGAGAGAGGGGTAGTCTAGGAGCGCGGGAGATTCGGTCGTGTCCAAGGGGTTATCTTGGATCGTGTTAGAAAGAGATGGAAAAATTAGTAGTAGAAAAGGACAAAAAGAATTACACTATTAGAAAAGAACAGAAAGGATTAGACTACATTAGAAGATAGAAAAGGACAGAGAGGAGCTGAAGATGCTGAAGATTATAAAAGTTACATATGTACTAGCTACAATCATTTTGCAGTGATAATAATTTACGTCTTTGGGTTTATATAGGGTGAGAAAAGAAGTTTTCTTCTGCATCCATGTAAAATCCATTATTCACTAAAGTCCATTCCGGCTGGGATTCGAACCTGCAACTTTTGAGATCCCGAGTCTCTGTTTAAATACTCTGTTATTTGTTCATTGTGCTTACAAATTTAAGTGAGATGTCCATATTGTCCATGATAACCTTAAAGTTGCTCTGAGAACAAATAGAACAATAGCAAATTAGTTTGCTAGAGGCCATTTTATTCGTGTCTCGCCGACTTTAAGGGATCTGGCCTACCCAAACTTTAAATGAAGCCCAAAACTACAACACGTTGTTTGACTTTTTAAAAAAGCTCCGCTAATAAATACTGTCAGAAGGATCAAAAGTTTTTTTTTACAATACAATTTTACACGTTTGCCGACATTGCAAAAAAAAAAACTAAAAGTGCAGATATGCCGTTTCTTGCAATCAATTATGTATCAATGTGCGATACAAAAAATCATAAATCTTTTTCCACAATAGCGCTTATTAGCAGTTTAAGCCAGTCTTATCATATCATGTTCTTTGTCATATACAGGGTGGTCGTAATCGGATAATATGACAACATTGGAAGCAATGTGGCAAAAAACTAGCAACATTACAAACAAAACAGAAGTTAGGCTTAGCTTAGGAGATTTTTATTGTATTGTTTTTAAAGTTTGACCTTGAAATACTTCGTAATATTGTATAAATTGACTGTCATATAATATAAGAACATTCAATTCAATACTACACAAGCTAGGAACATTGAAAACAACAATAACAACACCATCAGCATTTATCCAGATCCTCACTGAAACCCTATGACACCCTGTAAAAAGTTCAATCCTAGGGTCTGGACCATCCATTCTCAATTAAATCTCCTAACACGGTTTGGTGAGCCGTGACCAAGTGGTTTTTTATGGTATCAATTAATCAACCAAAACTTAAACCTGGTACACTATATGGAGAATAATTATCATGAATAATTAATACGCACGGGGGATCTGAATCGTGGACCATCTACTTAATTTACTATGTACATATATTAACCTGGAAAACTGTGAAGACCTAATGGAACATAGAAGAAATAAAGAGAGCATGATGATATGGACCTACCATTTACCAGAACATACAAAGCTGTGGGTCTACATTTGAAAAGAAAAACTGAAAATAGTGAAAACTGAGATCAGAAAGTGTAGGAAATAAATATTTAATCTACCAAATATAAAAATTCGAGATATAGTTAAAGAAGAATATAAAATGAAACAACTTTAGAAGAAAAAGTGATAGCAAAAAACAATAGAGAATTGTTGAAAAAAGACAATGATTCCATAGAAGAACATGACTTTAGCACCTAATTTGCAAAGAGAAATCCGCACAAACATTAGGAAATGCAAATCTGGCATAGCCCATCCTTAAAAATAGTGTTCGACTTTCCAACTTTCCATAGATTACTGTCAATTCTTGTTAGGATTTCTTTTTACTGTATCTACAATTATTATACCTAAAGGGAATTTAGCTGAAAATTAAATTACAGCTTTAACCTGAAAAAAGACAATGATTCCATAGAAGAACATGACTTTAGCACCTAATTTGCAAAGAGAAATCCGCACAAACATTAGGAAATGCAAATGTGAAAATGGTATTTTCAGCACAAAGAATACTCGGGTGTTAACTTTTCCATGGAAATATTATTGTTTGTCTAACCTTGACCTAATGCATTTTAATACATTCTTGTGTTTGTTGTGAAATTTAATTTTATTCTTATCTTTGGTGAAATTTTTGTTTGATGACTCTTTGTTTCTTTCTCTTGCAAATATTAGCTATGTTATATAGGTTCCTGCCAACAATGCCAACTTACCATATGAGGTACTTGAGGAAGTCCCCAAAGTTCCTAAGTGCTACCTCCCTATCTGTTTCGTTTCTATTTACTATTCAACTAAAAGTTAAACTTTGGCATAGCCCATCCTTAAAAATAGTGTTCGACTTTCCAACTTTCCATAGATTACTGTCAATTCTTGTTAGGATTTCTTTTTACTGTACAATTATATACCTAAAGGGAATTTAGCTGAAAATTAAATTACAGTCAGCACAAAGAATACTCGGGTGTTAACTTTTCCGTGGAAATAATATTATTGTTTGTCTAACCTTGACCTAATGCATTTTCATACATTGTGTATGTTGTGAAATTTAATTTGATTCTTATCTTTGGTGAAATTTTCGTTTGATGACTAATAACTAGTAAAGCAAAATGTATTTCCATAGGAGTTATACTGGTAACTCTGTACTTTTTATTACATAACTATAAAGTGACGGCAAAAGTACTTCACTTTTTGCGGTTTTATTGACTCGAGTGACTGTCAATTACTAAGAGAGGAGGTGTATTCCACCATACAATAGCATCTAGGCGATTAATTAATAAAAGCAGAAAATAATTAACGTTGCATCAATGTAAATTTTAATTGATGAAGTGCCTCTCTCGAGTGCTTGTTGAGACTTCTATTGACAGTAACTAGTTTGACCTAGTAGTACATTAACCTATGATAAGTCCTAGGGTCATGTCATAACTGTTAGGCGGGGTCGGGTCGGGAGGTTATGTTGTCAAGCGTGTTCAGTAACATACTGCAAGGGTTAATGATGTAATAACTACATATGTAGTGATGTAGAGAATTAAAAAGAGATGTAATGATGGAGAAAGTGATGTATGAAGAAGAATTGATGTAATTATTGATATAATGATGAAGAAATTGATGTAATGACGAAGAAACGAAGAATATAATGATATAGAGAAGTAGAAAGTGATGTATGAAGAAGAAAGTGATGTTATGAATAAGAAAGTGATGTAGAGAAGTATAAAGTGATTCCTGAGTTCCGCGAAATCACCGAGATACTCAGCAATCGTAAGTGTGAACAATTGTGTTCAGAAGGGGTCTTGGAATTTAAAAGGTCACCTTAAAAAAAAGCATAGAAGTCGAAAAGAATAAAAACCACCAATTGTACATAGTAATAACATCACGTGCTTTTCCTGTTTTTAATATAAAAGGGTAGTTTAACGTCACTATCTAACTGCTAAGGATCAACCTCAGTGGTGTAGTATTTTTCACGGTGAGCTTTGAACTGGAGGTTGTTGGTTCGAGTCCAAGTCAGGTAGCGTAATATGTACATAAAATTTAGCGTAATATATCAAGCGGAGAACGACGTAGACATTTTGACGCTGTAATGTGGATGCTCCAAATTTTTGGAGCCTATCCTACA
This sequence comes from Diaphorina citri, assembly GCF_000475195.1. Taxonomy (NCBI): domain Eukaryota; kingdom Metazoa; phylum Arthropoda; class Insecta; order Hemiptera; family Psyllidae; genus Diaphorina; species Diaphorina citri. Next base: position 64,984 of record NW_007378926.1, on the reverse strand, counting down.
GTCAAGGAGAAAAACAGCGAGTACCCAGTCCACCTTTTGTCTCCTAAAGTCATAAAATAAATAAATAATCTGACGTTCTGACGAAGTTTATTTTTTTACCTAATGAATGAAGATCATTCAGCCAGCCTAGTTAGCTTGGTTCGTAGCGCGTCTGCCTTGTAAGCGCTAGGCCGTGGGGCGGATTTTATCCTTAACTGATAATGTTCGTTATCGGAACGGCTGGCTTTCTCCTATTTTACATAGGTTATTTATGGGAAACAGTTTCCCTTGAAAATGTCTATGAAATAGACGAAACTCCGAGTCGGGAGAAATAACCAACCCGTAAGTAACCATTTTCATAAATAACCCGAGAGGATAGACTAAACATTACATTCGGAGGATAGAAAAGGACAGAAAGTATAGACTTAACATTGGAAGGATAGAAAAGAAGAGAGATAGGATAATGTGTCCATATCATGTTCTTTGTCATATACAGGGTGGTCGTAATCGGATAATATGACAACATTGGAAGCAATATGGCAAAAAACTAGCAACATTACAAACAAAGCAGAAGTTAGGCTTAGCTTAGGAGATTTTTATTGTATTGTTTTCAAAGTTTGACCTTGAAATACTTCGTAATATTGTATAAATTTTTCAATATTCAATACTTCACATTCAATTCAATACTTCACAAGCTAGGAACATTGAAAACAATAACAACAACAACAACAGCATTTTATGAAGTGTGCCCCATGTATTACAGCTTGTTCTTCTAAAGTCCTCCTGTACTTGAACTAAGTTGTACTTGGTTCTCAGCACGTACCAGTGTACCTAATGTGTTTGCTTGTTAGTACTTAAAGATCTCTGTTTGACTTGTTTGAGTACTTGCTTTACTCGGAAACTGTGATATATCAGTTTTATGTGGCTTAAATGCAGGTTGATAGGTAAAAAACTTCGTAGAAGCATAACCCATCCTTTAGGGCTGTGGCTGTTTGCCCCTACACCTAAGCCTCGGAGTGGGCTTTAGGTTATGAACAAGGACTTGGAACCTTCTTCGTTCGTTCTTCACTTTTTAACAGAAATCCAATCCGGTATAAACTATCTATCATTTCTAGCACGCCCTTAAACAAGTAGCAATCGAAGCTATCTCCATTACAGTTAATATTATTACTTCAGTTAGTTCAGTTCATAACAAAGGTTCGTAAACTTTCTCAAGAACGGACTGAAAAAAGTAATGGGGAAAACTGCACTTAAGTACCTTACTTGACTATCTAAGTTCAAGTTAACCTTGGGAGCAAGTTTTAAAGTTTAGAGTGCAGATTAGAAAAGTGCATTTTTAAAAAAAATTCAATGTCGAAATTATAATGTCCACTGTGCATTTGTGCAATTTAAAGTTCATCTGTTTAGATAGAAGTGTCGGAGTATGGAAAATAAAATGGGGAATTTTATAATAACGTCTACTCACTAGTACGTAGCTCTTGTCAATGCCAATGTTATTCAATTAATAAATAAATCTATGCAACTAGGTATGAAATACTTGCAAATATGTAAAAAAAATCGTCCATTTAAATTTATTAATTATAAGACCTTCTCAGCACGTACCAGTGTACCTAATGTGTTTGCTTGTTAGTACTTAAAGATCTCTGTTTGACTTGTTTGAGTACTTGCTTTACTCGTAACTGTGATATGTCTGTTTTATGTGGCTTAAATGCAGGTTGATAGGTAAAAAACTTCGTAGAAGTATAACACATCCTTTAGGGCTGTGGCTGTTTGCCCCTACACCTAATCCTCGGAGTGGGCTTTAGTTTATGAACAAGGACTTGGAACTTTCTTCATTCGTTCTTCACTTTTTAACAGAAATCCAATCCGGTATAAACTCTCTATCATTTCTAGCACGCCCTTAAACAAGTAGCAATCGAAGCTATCTCCATTACAGTTAATATTATTGCTTCAGTTCACAACAAAGGTTCGTAAACTTTCTCAAGAAGGGACTGAAAAAAGTAATGGGGAAAACTGCACTTAAGTACCTTACTTGACTATCTAAGTTTAAGTTAACCTTGGGAGCAAGTTTTAAAGTTTAGAGTGCAGATTAGAAAAGTGCATTTTTAAAAAAATTCAATGTCGAAATTATAATGTCCACTGTGCATTTGTGCAATTTAAGGTTCTTCATCCTACAGGCATGTCGCGGTACCAAGTTAGACGGCGGGGTACGTCTAGTCTCTCGTGCCAACACAGAAACTGATGCCGGGGTCAACGCCTACAAGATACCCTCCTACGCTGACTTTCTCATTGCCTACAGCACCGTAGAAGGTAAGCCACACCCCTGTCTGTATGTTTATTAGATAAGCTCCGCCCCCTAATCTCCGTTATGTTCTATAGACTGTAAGCTCTGCCTCTATCCTGTAAGTTCCAACACTTGATACCCCTATATTCCGCAGACTGTAAGCGCCCTACCTCCTTTTCTGTAAGGTCCAACTTCTAATCTCCCTCCTATTATTCGGTAAGCTCCACCCACCAGAGTTTCTAATGTCCTGTGTTCTGTCCCTTAAAAGGATCTCTTTAATAAAATGTCTTTTAGATAATTCCTCTATTCCTCTTCTTTTTTTTTTTTCATACCTCTTTTGTGTATTGGTTAAAATATCTTAACCAAAACTTCATGGAGCTACCCATGTTCCTTGAAATCTATTCACGTAGGGGGCTATCTGCTTAGTTATATGTGTCTTTTACTTACGCTCTCTTCTCCAACTATATTTTTAATTTTCATACTTTAGGTAATAAGGTGGTTCACCAAAAGCAAAGAGGTTCACCATAAACTACTTTATCTTCCTCATTAATAACATCTGCCTTTTCATATTTATTTATAAAATGTCATTAAAAACAAAAAAATCGACCGTAAAAACCATACGGTGCATCATTTATAAGCTACTTTTTTAATTATTATTATAAATTTTTCCGACGATTATTTACAGAGGGAAACTTTAATTCCCCCCGCTTTTTTTTATTTGTTCTGTGTTCAGATGAGAAATTGTCTAAGATGAGAGAGTCTGAGACAGAGGAGGAGAGGGAGAGGGAGGGGTTCTGTCAGGTCTTGCTTCCCACCACCATGCCTCTACATACCCCGTACAAAATACCTACCATTGCCGATTTCCTTATTGCCTACAGCACTGCCGAAGGTAATACCATCGCACTGCAAACCAGTGCCTTTTTATATATTTTTGTACAGAAAAGGTGTATTTTCCTCTTGGGAAACTGATCGCTGACCATTGCTCCATTCAGTTTCTATCAATTCGCAGGCAATGTTCATGTACTAAAGAGTGAAATGTATTATGAGGAAACATTGGAGCAGTGGTCAGTTTCCAGAAAGGAAAATACACTCGAAAAAAATCCCCTTTCCCTCTCTCCCCTCTTGACTAATGTAACATTTTTTACCTCTTTGTATATGACTCCCCTAATTTAACGTTTAACATTTTTTAACTCTTTGTACATAACTCCTCACTTAAATTTAATTTTAAACCTTAAATTAATCGTCGATATAAATATATTTTTTTGCGTTAACCTTTTTTATCGATGATGAATTTCTTCTTCTAATAATCATTGCACACAGTCCCCTCTGTCTCACGCTCTCTCACTTTGCAGGCAATTTTCATGTACTAAAAACTAAAAAGTGAAATTTATATATTATTAGGGCGGTAATTGGTTGATTTTTTTCTAAAATTTTTATTTATAAAAAAATGAAATTTTTATTTTTTTTGGGGGGTAATTTTTTTTTTTTTTTTTTTTTTTTTTTTTTTTTTTTTTAATGTTCTTTTGATATTAGTTTTTTGTGTTGAAAATATATTGGTGAAGGATTCTCTTGCTAGCTTTTTTAGTTCACCATACACTCCACGATTAACTGTGCTTAACACTGGAGTAGCAAGATTCTCCTGAAGAAGCTCTTCCACCCAACCACTGACCTTTTCTTTCACTGTGAGCCCTATTATTTTACCAGGAAGATAGAAGGAAGATAAGATAGCAAGCGAGCCTTTACGAGAACGAACATTATCAGACCAGGATAAAATCCGCTCGGGCGGGAATCGAACCCGTCACAGCGCACTCGTCGTGTTTCTGACGTCATAGATTCTCTCAACACCAGCCTTAGTCCCACTAGTCCTCACTTCAAGCGCCACAGTCTAGCCGAGTTTCCGTTTCCATCCACCAGAGTGAGTGGCGGTACTCCGCCCGGATTACATCAGGTATGTCTTGTCCCTTTAAACATCAGGTAATAATCCTAGTGAGCTTGGATCTTCTTTATCCTGATCTGATAATGTTCGTTCTTCGCTTTGGGGACAGTAAAACCTCAGGAGTTACAATCCTCTCTTTAAAAATAATAATAATAAAACCACTGTTCTAACGATTCTGTTTCCATGTGAGCTTGGAGGGCAGCGCGTCTGCCTTGTAAGCGCTATGTTAAGGCGGTCTCTTCTTGATCCCTTGTGTGCCGCGTCCACTTTTGTTTAGGACTATTGCACTGTTATAAGCGCTAAGTCGCAGGTTCGATTCGTGTTCGGAAGAACTTTATCCTGAACAGATGAAGTTCATTCTCGAACAGCTGGTTTTCTCCTATCCTGTCTTCATTCTCTACTCGCTTTCAGGACGAAAAGACCTTCGCAGTTACAGTTTCCTCTCAAATAACCAATTGCTGTCTAAACCATGGTTTAAATGGCTTTCTCCTATCCTGTCCTTCTCTCTTCGGTTTCGTGACGATAAGGCTTTAGTTACAGTTCCCTCTAGAAAACCTCTTCAAGGGACAAGGACTCTGAGTGTTATAATTTCCCTCTGTAAATAACTCTCAATAAATCAAAAATAATAATAATCCCTCTTAGCTCTCGATATGGAAAGCTACAACGATCTGTTGTCATGGCAACATCAGCAGAAACAGGTAAGTGTTTTCTCTTCCTTGTCGGTGGTCAATACGCTCGCCTAGTAAACAGGAGGGTGTGGGTATGGAATTTTATCCTCGATAATTTGACCACAGTGATAGTACCTAGTAGCCTACTGTTGGAGGTCACAGTAATAGTAGTAGCCTACTGCTGGAGTAAAGGGACTTTTCAGTCCTATGAGAGCAGTATAAATATGCACTATCATTATTCCTTTCTTTTCAAATGAAAACAGGAGTTTCACCGCCGTTTTTATTTCGCAGCAATGAAACAACTGCTACATTAGACTCGTGTGGTATGTGTCGTAGCATGCCCATCCCGTAGTATGTCCCTCATCAAATGGGCGAAAAGAGACACAATACTGGGTTAGGTGCTGGGTCACCACGAGACCACCAGAAAGTAACCCGTTAAAATATTTGCAGTCAAAATACGAGTGCAATTTTTCTTGTCAATGATGGGATTCGAACCCGATCCCTGACTTACCATGACATAAGTTAAGGGAATGTCACAAAATATGTATCTAACCAGGTCGCAGTGACAAAGGGCTTTTATTAAAGCCGATGGCCCTACTTATACTGATAATATTAAATAGTGATAGTTTGTGTGCTGTAACTAACAAACTCCTTATCTCGCTTCCACAGGTACCAAGTATCAACAGTATGCTCATTCGAGATGTGATCTTCAAACCCAAAACCAATACTAGTTGAGCCATAACCCAGCCTCACATTGTCACTCCAGAGGGTAACTAACAAACTCCTTATCTCGCTTCCACAGGTACCAAGTATCAACAGTATGCTCATTCGAGATGTGATCTTCAAACCCAAAACCAAGACCAGTTGAGCCAAAACCCAGCCTCACATTGTCACTCCAGAGGAATTTCTGGAGGAGAAACAAATGAAGAAGATGGAAGGAAAGCCACTGGTGTTGTACTTCCTGTCTCTGTCTACTTGCCTTGGTCTCTTTCTATGTTATTACGATTGGTCTGCAGAACTGTGCTTGCCATATCGCGTGCCATGGGATTTTGGGGGTGATGGGTAGTTTTCTAGATCAGACAAAGTACCATTTCAAGCCTTAGAAAACAACGTCAGGTTTCTAAATTCTTAATAGTTGTTCTATTCAACAATTCGATCAAACTCTATTTAAATATAAATACAATTGAAAACCAAAAATAATTAAAATAAAGTTTGGATAAAATAAAGCTTGTTCTATCTATGTTTATTTTTATATAAGAAAAAGATAATAATAAAAGATTCAATATTGAATCTTTGAATCTTTTATTATTATCTGTTTCTTTTCTGTTTTTCACCTGCCTTAGGCCCGGATTCAAAGATAAAATCGATCGGACTGTATGATGAAGGGGGGGGTATACCACGATTCCGCGCATGTGCCCTGCGTAGATAGAAAGTATCAGAGAAGAGTCGGGAGTCAAAGAGCGAGTTGAAAAAAAGAGTAGTTCCTTTTACTGAGTAGCTCAGTTGGGATTCAATCCCAAAGATGAGCCAAAAGTCGCATCTCTAGTTTTTAATGACGAGAGTTTTATACCTTTCGGCGACAAGCTACCTTCAGAAGTTTTCATTAACCCCTTGGAGGGAGGAATCAAACGCGCCTATCTCCTATTTCTTCACTCTCATACACTATACACCTCTGCAATCTTCTATCATAACAGCGAGTTGAAAAAAAGAGTAGTTCCTTTTACTGAGTAGCTCAGTTGGGATTCAATCCCAAAGATGAGTCAAAAGTCGCATCTCTAAGTTATACTGAACCCCTTTGAGTGGGGGAATGAATCAAACGCGCCTATCTCCTATTTCCTCACTCTCATACACTACACACCTCTGCAATCTTCTATCATAATGTCGCCCTAGCCCACACGGGTCGGTAGAGTTGCCTCCACAGCGAGAGGCCCGGGTTCGATGCCCGTTGTTGGAAGAAGTATCCTGGTCGGGGCACCCCGTCTGCGAAGAGAAAAGGACATACGAATGAAGTGGGTGACAATTTATTTCATTTGGTACAAAATAGTTTTACAATTTTTCATATTTTGCTGGGACAGATTAGTGTTTCCAATCCAATGTTTTGTTTACTCAGAATGATTAAATGCGAATCGGTTCAAATTGTTTTTCTACGATTTTAGGTGGCAGATAATGTATTACTAGTACCTATTAGTTACTTACGGTATAAACAAAAGTTAGAAGCAAGCTCGTTACTATAAAAACTATCAAAACACATCTCGTCACTGAAATCATTGTGATTAACTTAACTTTAATAAATAAATAAATAAATATTTGAAGATTATACAATAACTTAACTTTAATAAATAAATATTTGAAGATTATACAATTTTGCAACGTGTTATCGTGAAGGAGCACAGTTTATGATAAAACTGCTATCTAGTTATTTGGTACCTACCTATGTTTGATGACCTTAGATAAGAAATTGAATGAAGTGGGTGACAATTTATTTCATTTGGTACAAAATAGTTTTACAATTTTTCTTATTTTGCTGGGACAGATTAGTGTTTCCAATGTTTTGTTCACTCAGAATGATTGAATGCGAATCGGTTCAAATTGTTTTTCTACGATTTTAGGTGGCAGATAATGTATTACTAGTATTAGTTACTTACGGTATAAACAAAAGTTAGAAGCAAGCTCGTTACTATAAAAACTATCAAAACACATCTCGCCACTGAAATCATTGTGATTAACTTAACTTTAATAAATAAATATTTGAAGATTATACAATAAGTTAACTTTAATGAATACCTAAATATTTGAAGATTATACAATTTTGCAACGTGTTATCGTGAAGGTGAAGGAGCACAGTTTATGATAAAACTGTTATCTAGTTATTTGGTACCTCCCTATGTTTGATGACCTTAGATAAGAAATGAAGCAGTTTTGGCACGATCTGTCTGTTTTGCCCATATAACTGTCCTGTGTCCTTCTAAATTATGCAAATTCACAGGTCACCCAAACAAGGTCCCTTAGTTCTCTCTATTTCGATGTTGGTTACCAAAATTTGTCTAATACTCAGGTATACCTGGTGTAATAAATAGGTAGGTTTTAGCCAGTGACATATGGGATACGGAATTTCCCAGTTCTTTTTGGATCGACAAAGTTTACTAAATACCTTCTATATGAGGAGATATCTACATAAGGAGTTATAGACAATAAAAGAAGAAGTTTAAAAATCGATTTTATTCAGAAAAAAACTACTAAATGCCGTTCCCACAGAGAAGTGTCGAACCCGTAACTTTTCAACTGTAAGTCCAATTGTGTTGGAAGTTGCACCATTCATTTACCTACATACCTAATATCTTATCTCAGGTGAGTACCTACGTCATAAAGAAATTCAGAGTATTTTAGAGAATCAGAGCATGCTAATAAGATCGCTAAAGACAAGTGGTAGAAACCTACGTTTTCTTCAGGCAATACCTACAGTCTATGGGTTTTTACAAGAACGTAGCTATTTTCAGAAAATGCCTTATTCTCGAAAAACTGGAAGCGAAAATCCCGCAGGACTTTCACAAGAAAAAATATCGTCACCAAGAAAAATAGAATCGTCATTAGAAAAATAGAAAGTGATGGAACAAAATAGGTAGGTATATTAGGTAATCTGATAAAATAGGCACTCCGAGATTTGAAAAAACCCTCAAAGTGGGTATACCTACAACAACATAATCGAGGGATTACGTATGCCTATAAAGCACGTGCCTATAAAGTACCTACACCACCTACTGGATACCTGCACTCGATTCTCGATACCTCACAAAAGTTCTGTAAAATAGGTACCTAGGTATAAGTCCTGTATTTTTTTTTTTTTTTTTTTCCCCCAAAAGTTCTGTAAAATAGGTACCTTTATTTTCAAGTCCTTTTTTTTTTTTTTTTTTTTTTTTTTTTTTTTTTTTGAGAATCCCCCTTCGAAAGAAAGAAATTTACTCTGGTAAAATTCAAAGCTACAACAACAAAAAATATAAAATTTTTCAATTCAATTCAAACATCATGCCAGTACATTATGTTCCTTGAAGTAATACGAAAACGGTTCTAAGATACATAGATACAATCTTTTTCTTTTATTTATTTATTTTTTATTCAACTTTTATAATGGTAGCATAATAGTTTGGAGCGTAGTGCATCTGTCTTGTAGGCGCTATAGGTTGCGGGTTCGATCCCCGCTCGGGACGAATATTATGAAACAAAAAAAAAAAAGTTTATAATCATTGTACAAATTGTAAGGGAATTTCCGTGCTAGGTAGGTATATTATAAACAGGAAATTTATAACGACCTCGGGCACCCCGTATATAAAATAAAATCAATTAATTATCTATCTACATGAAACATCAATTAATTATTTATCTTGTGTTTTCTTTATCAACACGAAATAGAGTTTCCGTTGCTCAGTGCCTGTTCAAATTGACATCACTGGCAAAACCTCATACCTCATATCAGCAGATTTACCTGTGGGCGATTTTTGGCTGCCGCCTAAAAATCGGTTCAGTTTTTGAAAGTGTTCAGTGTTCATTTTGAAGTCTATAAGTTCGAAATTTTATTGACTGTTTCTCTCTAAGACTAAAATTTAGTACGTAACAAATGTGTCATAGCTTTTTCTCTTCGAAAGTTGTGCTTTTTCTTATTACTAAAGAAAGTAAATAAAAGAAGGTAGGTTTTGGTTGGATATTTGGCTGGAAAGGAGAGCTCACCAAGTTACAAGAGTAATATCAATTCCGCCTGTGAATTATAAAATATTTTGTCCAATAAGTATCGGTTTATTTGCCTATTTGCCCACACATAGGCGACGGCCGTCAATCGACGGCCGAGCGACGATCGATGTGAATTTTTGTGAATCGATGTGGATCAACGGTCGGTCGACTATGTTTGGACACCACCTTTACATAAATTTTTGCATTATTTAGGTACGTACCTATCGGCCGGCGACCGCTAGATTTTTTTTTTAAGGATAGACACTAGACAGACGTATACGTACAATACATCCTACATTCATTATTGTCTAAATATAGCTATTCTGTTATTGGTTTAGGTAGGTACCATCTCGTGGGCATCAGATCACATGCTCAATGCTCATATGCTCATACACACGCATACACAATTACACATACACATACAATGCTCATACACAAATTAATTAGGATGTTTGTGTGGGTACTCTAGGTACATAGTTTTCAAAACACTATCCCAATTAGGATGTGTGGAAAAGCTGTTATGTGCCTATATACATATCTGTACACAATTACACATTAAAATGGGCGTTTATTCAAAAAGTAATCATTGAAAGATGTGAGCGCATGTGGTATAGGTAGGTATGTACAGACATACCTAGGTATTTTTTTTCTATATAGGTATATTTTTTTTTCTTTTTTTTAAGATCTATTCTGTTATTGGTTTAGGTAGGTACCATCTCGTGGGCATCAGATCACATGCTCAATGCTCATATGCTCATACACACGCATACACATACAATGCTCATACACAAACTAATTAGGGTGTTTGTGTGGGTACTCTAGGTACATAGTTTTCAAAACACTATCCCCATTAGGATGTTAGAAAAGCTGTTATTTGCCTACATATCTGTACACAATTACACATTGGAATGGGCGTTTATTCAAAAAGTAATCATTAAAAGATGTGAGTCATGTGAGCGCATGTGGTATAGGTAGGTATGTACAGACATACCTAGGTACTTTTTTTCTATATATTTTTTTTCTTTTTTTTAAGAGGAAGGAAGCCAGGCGTTCCGAGAAGAACATTATCCCTTCAGGATAAAATCCGCCCCGGGCGGGAATCGAACCTGTGGCCTAACGCTTACGAGGCAGACGCGCTACCAACCAAGCTACCTAAGCTGGCGTGTACCAAGGTTCTATTTACCTTCAAAATCACGAACATTGGTAGAGAATGCCATAGGCATTAACTCCATCCTTGATCAAACTTTATTTTGTACTTATATGTACATTATGTCACCATTTGTAAATATTTATTCTGTAAATAAAGTTTGATCTAATCGTTTAATAATAATAACATTGACTCTTTGAAAAATCAAACTATAAAACGGTAGGTACCACCCATATAGGCACCTATTAACCTATTATACCTACCTATGTACAAATACGTACAGCTTATTTTTATAGAGCTATATTTATGTAGCTCTACAATTTTGTACGTTATAATTAGGTAGGTACACTTATTTGCCTACCATGTATTAGGTATTATCTCTAATTATATCAATACCTACCTACCTAGGTTTTGATTGAGTTTTGGACTAACCTCACAGACACTCTTAGTTTATAGCAAAGTTTAGTTTGTTTACGTTCAGTGTCTACTACCGTGTATAAATCCATTAAATTCAGTAATTAATTCAATCAAAATCAAGGAGCCTGGTAGGTAAGGCAATAACTACAGAGTGGACGCTAAATCTCGAATCGTCTAAGACTCTAAGAGGACTGACATTTTTTTTTATGGATTTTCGACAGAAATCTATAATTCCAGAGAACATTTTCGTCCCTTAAATGTCCCTTGAATGTATAAAAGAGTATGTATTTTATACTATTCTACTTTTCTACTCTTCAATCACCGATCAATTTTTTTCAAGAGTTTTATTTTTCGTTTTTATCCGCGAATTTAAAAAAAAAGAAGACGTTATAAAAAAGCCTTTCTTGATGGACTTGAAATTTTGCTTTTTCTTTTCAATTGAAAGATAGAAGGTAGGCTAGTACGTACACATAATAATAATAATTTACCTACATACGTGTGTATTGACATCCATCCCCCATAAGTTACCTTATTTTCAGACAATGTTACTCGTATGGAAATTACTAGTCAGTGCAGTCAGCATTTTGTCTCTACTAGCACTATGTCAAGCTGCAGGATCCAGACCCAACTGTGACTTCCCGCCCATTGATATACCATCTCAAAAGATCGGTAAGAAAATTTTCAAACCCTACCAGCTTTTTTTTTTTTTTTTTAAGGAGGTTTGACAGAGGGAACTGTAACTGCCAAGGTCTTATCGTCCCGAAATCGAAGAGAGAAGGAAGACAGGAGAGGAGAAAGGCAGCCGTTCCAAGAGCAAACATTGTCAGGATAAAATCATCCCCGGGCGGGAATCGAACCCGCGGCCTAGCGCTTACAACCTTACTTACATTTAACACTTTCAACCAAGCTAACTTGTTTTCGAACGGAGGGAAAACTCCCTCTCACTAAAGACTAAAGACCTCTATCATACAAAAACACCTAACATATGGTCTTTTCTCTATGTACTTATTCAAAATTTGTACTGAACTTGATAAAATATTCACTTAAGTTTTAGTAAATTATCTCTGTACTCTCTAGTCATTTTATGGTTTTATACCTACTTGAAATCATTGCAACTAGGGTTAAAATTAGTTAGTAACTCATTAATAAGATTGGAAATAAGAATTTATTGTATTTGTAAATTGTGCATAATGTGTGTTAACAGCATAATAAATTAATAAATAATAAATGATTCCTTCTTCTTCCTTACAGACGTACTAGGAGACTTGGAGAAGACCCACGTCTGTCAGCAACCCCGACCCAACAAGCTCTGTACCCGAGTCGGCCCACCAGACCGGGCATGTAAGGCCATCGCCCGCGCGGTCGGCGGTGTTCGAAACGTCACCTGTTCACACCCGCACACCTGTGCCTTCCAGGTCATTTTACGAGTGTTATTATTTTTAAAATGAAAGAATATGTCTGGCGGGGGGGCTGGGTTGAACAGGGAGTAGACCAGCTTAGTCTGGCTGGGGGACTTTGAACAGGGAGTATACCAGTCTGAATTTCCCTTGCTAAAGAAATAGCAAAGGTTGAGTGCGAAAGGTATCCACTCGTAAAATTTTGCCAAAACCAAATGTAGGCGCGCTAACTAGGCTGGCCAAGGGGTTAAACCCCTTTCAAACAAAATTATTCGGCCTGAATTCAGAATTCCTTACCTTGTATACCCCTTCAAACTAACTAGGCTGACTTTGCTAACTAACTTTTTCCAGGTCAAAGCACCCATTCAACACCCTAGTCGCCCGGGCTACGCGTTCATATCCCTCTGTGTCCCGGACTTCATTGGTGTCATCTTCCCCTGCCGGGAGAACAACCTGATCATAGCCAATCCGTTCTACAAGGGAGTGTACGAGAATGACAATCCTGAACCTGAGGGTGAGGAAGAGGGGGAGTTCGATATTGATATCCGTTCTAAGAACCAAAAGAGTCAAAGCACTCAAACCCCGAAATAGGTTTTTTTGAGCTAAATCCCCTTTAGGGGTGCGCTATTTTTCTTTTTTTTTTCAAGAGGTTTGACAGAGGGAACTGTAACTGCTAGGGTCTTATCGTCCCGAAATCGAAGAGAGAAGGAAGACAGGATAGGAGAAAGCCAGCCGTTCCGAACCTTATCCCTTCAGGATAAAATCCGCCCCGGGCGGGAATCGAATCCGCGAACCCAATCCAAAAGTTAATTCACCCTGAATACATAACTAGTAGGTAATCAGTACAAAATTTCTAATCTACAAATTTATAGGTAAAAGCAGAAATGTAAAATCAAAACCTAATAACTAATAACTACTTTACTCCCATGCTAAGGTGAATGATTCCAAGGAAACTAACCTGTAGTCTTAGTAACTTAAATTGGATGCCCTTAACAATAATCAGAACAAAAGCTGTCAGAAAGTTAATTTTTTCTTTACCTTCATTGAATTCCAATTGGACTCCAACTCAGCTGACAGCCTAAACTTTAAAATCTTCTTCTCACCTTCCCATTATTTTAAAGTCTGGCTGGGGGACTTTGAACAGGGAGTATACCAGTCTGAATTTCCCTTGCTAAAGAAATAGCAAAGGTTGAGTGCAAAAGGCATTCACTCGTAAAATTTTGTAGCCAAACCCAAATGTAGGCACGCTAACCTCCAAGCTTACTAGGCTGGCTAAGCTGTAAACCCCTTTCAAACAAAAAATTCCTGTGTGCGGAGTCCAGTATGTAGGACTATTGCACCCTTCTTAGCTAACAAGGCAGTTGGCCTCTTTCTTTATTGTATCACTCTCCATTTACCATTCTACCAGGCACGCTACCCTCCAAGCTAACTAGGCTGACTTTGCTAACTAAGCTGACTTATTAGGCTGACTTTGCTAACTAAGCTGACTAATTAGGCTGACTTTGCTAACTAAGCTGACTAACTAGGCTGACTTAGCTAACTAAGCTGACTAACTAGGCTGACTTTGTTAACTAAGCTGACTAATTAGGCTGACTTTGCTAACTAGGCTGACTTTTTCCAGGTCAAAGCACCCATTCAACATCCTAGTCGCCCAGGCTATGCGTTCATATCCCTCTGTGTCCCGGACTTCATTGGTGTCATCTTCCCCTGCCGGGAGAACAACCTGATCATAGCCAATCCGTTCTACAAGGGAGTGTACGAGAATGACAATCCTGAACCTGAGGGTGAGGAAGAGGGGGAGTTCGATATTGATATCCGTTCTAAGAACCAAAAGAGTCAAAGCACTCAAACCCCGAAATAGGTTTTTTTGAGCTAAATCCCCTTTAGGGGTGCGCTATTTTTCTTTTTTTTTTCAAGAGGTTTGACAGAGGGAACTGTAACTGCTAGGGTCTTATCGTCCCGAAATCGAAGAGAGAAGGAAGACAGGATAGGAGAAAGCCAGCCGTTCCGAACCTTATCCCTTCAGGATAAAATCCGCCCCGGGCGGGAATCGAATCCGCGAACCCAATCCAAAAGTTAATTCACCCTGAATACATAACTAGTAGGTAATCAGTACAAAATTTCTAATCTACAAATTTATAGGTAAAAGCAGAAATGTAAAATCAAAACCTAATAACTAATAACTACTTTACTCCCATGCTAAGGTGAATGATTCCAAGGAAACTAACCTGTAGTCTTAGTAACTTAAATTGGATGCCCTTAACAATAATCAGAACAAAAGCTATCAGAAAGTTAATTTTTTTTCTTTACCTTCATTGGATTCCAATTGGACTCCAACTCAGCTGACAGCCTAAACTTTAAAATCTTCTTCTCACCTTCCCTGACTTTTCTCCTGGGCCAGAATTCAAAGTACACACTGTACCTACTACCTACTTTGTTTTTGTTGGCAGCTAACCAGTAACCAATCAACCAGTTTTTACACGAAAGCAATTTGAATATCTGCTTGAATCTTAGGTATCACGTGATTAACTTGTGTAAAGTCCTCTGATTAAGTTCTGGGTTTAGGGTCCATAACCTCAGCAGGCGACTGATCCTCTAGCTTAGGGCAAAACTGTAAGGTGGTCGTAGCCAGATTTTGGCATTTTGATATTTTTGATACTCATTCAGTCATTCCCAAATACAGAAAACCTCTCACTCTATGCAGTTTAGTGTATTTTTATTTCTTGATAGTTACCTACCTCTGTTTATCTAGTCTGAAAAATAAACGAGATTTTGACATACGTAACAAAAATCTATAGTCTTCAATTTATTATGAGGTAGGTTTCTCTTTTATTTTTTCCAATTTCTCTTTTCTCTTCCTATTGGTTCTTTCCATAATCTTTTCTTTCTTTATCTTCCTGTATTCTTTTTCTCCCTATCTCTTCCTTCTCTTTCTATTCCTTCTTACTTTCCCTATCCCCTTTTTTACTTTCTATTATTTTTAAATTTAAACAGGTCTTGTTTATTGTTCCATAAAATGTAATGTTACTACCAATCAAATATATAAGACCTTGTTTAGACTGCGAGAGTAAAGGGACTTTTCAGTCCTATGCTGGTAATATAAACAAGGTATATTCTATTCTATTCCATATTCATAGACCATCTCCAGATATGTAGATATTGTAGATCAGAGGTAAAAAAAAATAAAACATAATTTCGAGGTAGGCATTCGTAAAATTTTGAACAAATAAAGAATATATTATTTAGACTGCGAGAGTAAAGGGACTTTTCAGTCCTATGCTGGTAGTATAAACAAGGTATATTCTATTCTATTCTATTCTATTCTATCCGTTCATCTTCTTCATCACAAATAGCTCCTTAGATGTACTATAGGACACCATAAATTCTGAAGATACCTACTCATTTCGCTCGAAATTAATTTCTGTATCTAATGTGAAATTCCACAAAATCCGGTGTCTGCATTACCTGTTTTGCGGTTCGTATGGGTATTTATGGGTAATTGATGCCAAGTATAAACCCAACCTTGACTGTGCATCTTAATTTCACCAAGTATAGTGCAATTCAGACAAGATGAGACTGACAGAGGATTAGGGGAGAGGGCGAGGGCAATGTTGTCAGACTCTCAACTTTCATTTTAAAATAACGTCTTTTCCGTGTAAATATGGCATCAGTGTAACCTCAAATTGGCGTAATCACAAGCTCATGATTCTGGCAATCTTTTTAATGATTACACTAGTTACCTAGGTACCTACCATTAACATTAACTATTATCATTAATAATTAGTTTTATACATATTAAAGAAACAAGGAAAAACTTTTTATTCCTAATCGCTTTCAAACATGGGTAGAGGAGGGGGCTATGTTGCCAACTTTGTAATTTTTATTATTTTGAATTAATATTTAGCGAATTTTGCAACACTGTTTTATTTTCTTTCTTTGACCACTGTAAGGGGTATCCATTTTATAACTCTATACATATTTATTCTGGCTAATCATGCATTCTCTTTTCCTTGCAAATGTAATAATATAATAGCAATACTTCTTATAATAGCTAATATAATAGCAATATTATTGCTTCATATGAGAACAGTGTGAAGACCACATAGGAATACGATTATAGTGCTAACTTACTAATTTGCAGACTGCAGTTAGGAGAGTTAACTCATAAGGTAGTGCTTTCTTTAGTCCGTTAACTTAGAACAAGATGTCATAGTAATTTCTAGTTTCTTTGGAGGTCCAGCAAGCAGGAGAATTAGGCTTGATTCCCAGATATTTTATGGCTGATACATAATTTCATTTTTAGGTTCTCCGCATGCTTTTTTTCTACATTTTCAGCGTACATTATGGTAGGCCTTTTTCACTGCGATTAGATCTTGTGGGACGTTCCCTTACACTCATATTTAAAGTAGGCTATATTTCAGTCTGACTTGAGAGCTCCCTTACTTTACTTTTACACTGTTGCCAAATTATTTTCAGCGTACATTATGGTAGGCCTTTTTCACTGCGATTAGATCTTGTGGGACGTTCCCTTACACTCATATTTAAAGTAGGCTATAATTCAGTCTGACTTGAGAGCTCCCTTACTTTACTTTTACACTGTTGCCAAATTCCCGTCTTATCAGATGTGTTGGGAGATAGGGAGAAGGCCAATGTATGCTCGTTACCCCGACCCGCTCAATTGTGCGAGAGAGGTAAAGGCCCGGCTGATGAGTTCTGCAAGAAGATAGCCAGAGCTGTGGGCGGAACCAGTGATGCATCGTGCTTCAGGAAGCGAACGTGCAAGTTCCATGTCAAGCGACCTGTACAACATCCTAGCGAACCAGGTAGGTACCCAACATAACGATCTAGTACAATTTAGGTATAAATTGTGTAGGCTGAGGATCCAGAGGTGAAATAGAAGGCAGAGGAGAGAAAAAGCCCGAATGGGGCAAGGATAGGTCTGCAGCACGCGATTGTCCAGATGGTCATCCATCCTCGTACCAACCACGCAAAACGTTGCTCAAGTTCAGTGATCCATTGGGAACTGATGTAGGTAATCAACGTGTTATAACCGCAGGCCAAGAATCGGAAAGTAGATGAGTCAATAAGACAACAATGATTAGTGTACTTCAATATTAGGTGTGGAGGTTTAGGTTCTATGTACCAACATGATAGGAAATCCCTTTTACTATTCATCGGAAATTTTGTATCCTCCAAAACAGGTGATGCCTATGTGAGTCTTTGTGTGCCCGAATTTGCCGGCGTCATCTTCCCCTGCCGGGAGAATAACCTGGTAGTGGTAGACCCGTTCTTCAATAGCATAGAAGAGGAAGATGGAGGCCCGCCCACTGAAAATGCACCTAACTGGGTGAGAACCACATTGGATTATTGGATCTTCTATTTCTTTCCTTGGACAACCTGAAAATAGACCTTCCTATGGACAACCTGGAAATGGGGCTTCCTATGGTCAACCTGAAAATAAGCCCTCCTATGGACAACCTGAAAATAGACCTTCCTATGGACAACCTGGAAATGGGGCTTCCTATGGTCAACCTGAAAATAAGCCCTCCTATGGACAACCTGAAAATAGGCCTTCCTATGGACAACCTGAAAATAGACCTTCCTATGGACAACCTGGAAATGGGGCTTCCTATGGTCAACCTGAAAATAAGCCCTCCTATGGACAACCTGAAAATAGGCCTTCCTATGGACAACCTGAAAATAGACCTTCCTATGGACAACCTGGAAATGGGGCTTCTTATGGACAACCTGAAAATAAGCCCTCCTATGGACAACCTGAAAATAGGCCTTCCTATGGACAACCTGAAAATAGACCTTCCTATGGACAACCTGGAAATGGGGCTTCCTATGGTCAACCTGAAAATAAGCCCTCCTATGGACAACCTGAAAATAGACCTTCCTATGGACAACCTGGAAATGGGGCTTCCTATGGTCAACCTGAAAATAAGCCCTCCTATGGACAACCTGAAAATAGGCCTTCCTATGGACAACCTGAAAATAGACCTTCCTATGGACAACCTGGAAATGGGGCTTCCTATGGTCAACCTGAAAATAAGCCCTCCTATGGACAACCTGAAAATAGGCCTTCCTATGGACAACCTGAAAATAGACCTTCCTATGGACAACCTGGAAATGGGGCTTCTTATGGACAACCTGAAAATAAGCCCTCCTATGGACAACCTGAAAATAGGCCTTCCTATGGACAACCTGAAAATAGACCTTCCTATGGACAACCTGGAAATGGGGCTTCCTATGGTCAACCTGAAAATAAGCCCTCCTATGGACAACCTGAAAATAGACCTTCCTATGGACAACCTGGAAATGGGGCTTCCTATGGTCAACCTGAAAATAAGCCCTCCTATGGACAACCTGAAAATAGGCCTTCCTATGGACAACCTGAAAATAGACCTTCCTATGGACAACCTGGAAATGGGGCTTCCTATGGTCAACCTGAAAATAAGCCCTCCTATGGACAACCTGAAAATAGGCCTTCCTATGGACAACCTGAAAATAGACCTTCCTATGGACAACCTGGAAATGGGGCTTCTTATGGACAACCTGAAAATAAGCCCTCCTATGGACAACCTGAAGATAGACCTTCCTATGGACAACCTGGAAATGGGCCCTCCTATGGACAACCTGAAAATAAGCCCTCCTATGGACAACCTGAAAATAAGCCCTCCTATGGACAACCTGAAAATAAGCCCTCCTATGGACAACCTGAAAATAAGCCCTCCTATGGACAACCTGAAAATAAGCCCTCCTATGGACAACCTGAAAATAAGCCCTCCTATGGACAACCTGAAAATAAGCCCTCCTATGGACAACCTGAAAATAGACCTTCCTATGGACAACCTGAAAATAGACCTTCCTATGGACAACCTGAAAATAAGCCCTCCTATGGACAACCTGAAAATAAGCCCTCCTATGGACAACCTGAAAATAGGCCTTCCTATGGACGACCTGAAAACAAGCCCTTCTATGGACAACCTGAAAATAAGCCCTCCTATGGACAACCTGAAAATAGACCTTCCTACGAACAATCTAACAGGCCCTCTTATGGACAACCTGAAAGAAAGCCTTCCTATGGACAAAATAATAGGCCTTCGTATGGGCAAGCTTATAGGCCCTCCTATGGACAACCCGAAAACCGACCTTCTTACGGACCACCTGGAAATAGGCCCTCTTGGAATACCGACCTGCCTGATGGAACTATTATAGTAGTATACGAGGTATAGGTCAAATAATATGGAGAGCTATTTTATGTGATTTTTCACGCTGAATCGAATTGTGCAACTTCTAGCACTATCCAACTTACAGTTGAAAAGTTACGGGTTCGATACTCCCCCTGTGTCATCGACTTTCACTCTTCTTTGTGAACTATTTACAAATGAGCATGTGAATAGTCAATCCTATGTGATTTTTAACGCCGAACCGAATGATGCAACTTCTAACACTATTCGACTTACAGTTGAAAAGTTACGGGTTCAATACTCCCCTGTGTGAAGGGATTTTACTAGTAACGCAGGTATAGCTAGATAGGCAACACATAGTTGGTAGGCCACTCTAGGCTCTAGGGAAACACAACAAAATACCCGTTGTAAAGAAGACGTGCAGAAAAAATAAATATGAGATGTATCCACCAGGCAAGAGGAAATTGCAGAGAACTTGCAAATTTTATAACCAAGAAATAAGTACCAAATTACAAGTTACGTGCTAACAACATGGAAATAATGCTCATTAGATTTAATGATTATTCTATTCAAGTAGAAATCAGTGGCGTCATTTAGCCAGCTTAGTTAGCTTGGAGGCTAGCGCATCTGCCTTGAAAGCCCTAGGGCGCGGGTTCGATTCCCGCCCGGGTTAGGACTCTCATGACGAGTTTCGCCAATGAGCTAGGTAGGTACCTATAAATAATCACAAATTTTAAAAATGAGAGATTTTTTAACAATAATGATTTAAAAGCACATAGGTAGGTACCTATATAGGTAAATAAACAATTTTTTTACTGTACATTAGTAAAATACAAAAAAAAAAAAATCTTTGACAGCCCCTTGAAATGTAGAATTAGGTACCTATTATTTTATTTAGATTTATTAGAAAAAGAAAAATTCCGTTGGTCCTCATTTTTCCTGCTCTATGACTTTGAAACATCACCCAAGTAAGCGCAACTGATCTATTAGGTACCTATTTATTTAATTACTCCTTCTTCGGCAGTTAAAAAATACCTAGGTAGGTATCACATTATTGAAGATCATTACCTACTTGTAACCGTCCTTAACCGGTGAAAATCGTTCTTATTATTACCTACTTGTAAATATTTTATTTTTATTTGTTTTTCACATAGATCAATAATTATTTCATTATCTGCTTTGATACCTGTTATTATCTGTGCCACGAGCACTCTGATCTAACGGGACTTTGTGCATTTCTACGAACTAATAGGTACAATATATAATAATTCTACTTACTTACTTACTTACTAACACTTAGTAAGTACAATAGATACTTCTGCTTTGATACCTGTTATTATCTGTGCCACGAGCACTCTGATCTAACGGGACTTTGTGCATTTCTACGAACTAATAGGTACAATATGATTATAATAATTCTACTTACTTACTTACTAACACTTAGTAAGTACAATAGATACTTAGGTTAAAACCACACCTACAAGGTCGTATTAAACCCCCAGTGATACATTGACGGGGGGAAACACCACGGTTTTAGCTTCTCTGAATTTATATCACCTTCATTATTAAGTATATACTCTATCCACAGTTTAGCTTCCCTGAATTTAAACCACATTATTAACTATAGTTCAGGTTCCCTGAATTTAAACCACCATCATGACCTTTATTACTATCCATAGTTTAGTTTCCCAACTCCATTATCCTCACGAGTCACGGACAATGGGGAGTAAGTGAAAACCCCCGTTATGAGTAGGTATTAATAAGGTCATATGAGTAAAAAACCCCCGGTAATACCTAATAGTAACTAAGAAGCACGTGTTAGCTGTATGGTTCGGCCTTAGACCAGCCACTACCAAGTAGACCTGACAGGTACACCTGATCAGGTCCGCCTGTCAGGTCCACCTGATAGTGTGTGTGCTCATCAGGTAGACCTGACGGGCGGACTTTTTCAGCCGTACCTGATGTGCGGTCTACCTGATAGTATGTGTGCTCATCAGTTATCAGGTGGATCTGATGATCAGGTGTACCTGTCAGGTCTACTTGATAGTGAGTGGCTGGCCTTAAGACCATTTCGCCAATGCCAAGATAGGTACTAAACTTGTCTATACCTCTTTGTATGGTTCGGCTGGCCTTAAGACCATTTCGCCAATGCCAAGATAGATACTAAACTTTTCTATACCTCTTCTTCTCCTTCTTCGCCTTTTCCCGTCTTCAGACGAGGTCGGCGTTTTTCGTCAGCCTCTCAATCAGCCCTAGGGTGATTGCTTTTGGGCTGACATTTGGTTTTGGCTACAAAAAGTCTAAATTCTTTGACCTCATCAACAATTCAACATACCCCATAATATTCGCAAATTAATTTAACCCCAGGACTATCTTCTTCTCCTTCTTCGCCTTTTCCCGTGTACAGACGGGGTCGGCGTTTTTCGTCAGCCTCTCAATCAGCCCTAGGGTGATTGCTTTTGGGCTCACATTTGGTTTTGGCTACAAAAAGTCTAAATTCTTTGACCCCATCAACAATTCAACATACCCCATAATATTCGCAAATTGATTTAACCCCGGGACTGCACGTGGTATTCGCGTCTGAGATTTTCGGTGGGAATTACCCAGTCTGCATAACTTGCCTGGTACTTTGCCCCTTGACTCTGTTGATCATATGTATAAGGTATTGACGAATTAATTCTTTTATTTCAATATAGTGGGATTAGTGGGTGCCATCACTAACGACAAAAAACTGACATTCTGAGAGTTACTTAACTTCAGTGAAGCATGGTTACCATGGGGAATTAGTGTATTCAACATACTATCGCCGCTGCTAGCTAAGAAGTGATTGAAAATAAGAAGCGGGTTCAAATCCCGCCCGGGGCGGATTTTATCCTGAACAGATAAGGTTCTTTCTCGGAAGTTCTGGCTTTCTCCTATCCTGTCTTTCTTCTCTGTTAGCTTTCGGGACGATAAGACCTTAGTAGTTACAATTCCTTCTATCAAACCTCTTGAAAAAAAAGTAGGTACCTACCTACCTACCTACCTATGTCTCATTGATGAGAATCATGAGTGTTTGCACATGTTAGGTATATTGTTTACCTACTGATGATTCAAAATTGTCAAGTTTGAATTTCCTCCTTGGAAATTAATAACTTGCCTGGTACTTTGCCCCTTGACTCTGTTGATCATATGTATAAGGTATTGACGAATTAATTCTTTTATTTCAATATAGTGGGTGCCATCACTAACGACAAAAAACTGACATTCCGAGAGTTACTTAACGTTACTTAACTTCAGTGAACCGAATGTATTCAACATACTATCGCCGCTGCTAAGAAGTGATTGAAAATAAGAAGCGGGTTCAAATCCCGCCCGGGGCGGATTTTATCCTAAACAGATAATGTTCTTTCTCGGAAGTTCTGGCTTTCTCCTATCCTGTCTTTCTTCTCTGTTAGCTTTCGGGACGATAAGACCTCAGTACTTACAATTCCTTCTATCAAACCTCTTGAAAAAAGTAGGTACCTACCTATGTCTCATTCATGAGAATCATGAGTGTTTGCACATGGTTAGGTATATTGTTTACTTACTGATGATTCAAAATTGTCAAGTTTGAATTTCCTCCTTGGAAATTGGTCAGATTGGTAGGTGAATGGTATTTACCTACATACCTAATATCTTATCTCAGGTGAGTACCTACGTCATAAAGAAATTCAGAGTATTTTAGAGAATCAGAGCATGCTAAGATCACTAAAGACAAGTGGTAGAAACCTACGTTTTCTTCAGGCAATACCTACAGTCTATGGGTTTTTACAAGTACGTAGCTGTTTTCAGAAAATGCCTTATTCTCGAAAATCTGGAAGCGAAAATCCCGCAGGACTTTCACAAGAAAAAATATCGTCACCAAGAAAAATAGAATCGTCATTAGAAAAATAGAAAGTGATGGAACAAAATAGGTAGGTACATATATTAGGTAATCTGATAAAATAGGCACACCGAGATTTGAAAAAACCCTCAAAGTGGGTATACCTACAATAGAACGTATAATCGAGGGATTACGTATAATACGTATGCCTATAAAGCACGTGTAGGTAATAGGTAATAGGTACCTACACCACCTACTGGATACCTGCACTCGATTCTCGATACCTCACAAAAGTTCTGTAAAATAGGTACCTAGGTATAAGTCCTGTATTTTTTTTTTTTTTTTTTTTTTTTTTTTGAAAACCCCCCTTCAAAAAAAAAAATTGCGTCACCCTAGGTATAAGTCCTGAATTTTTTTTTTTTTTTTTTTTTTTTTTTTTTTTGAGAATCGCCCTTCGAAAGAAAGTAATTTACTCTGGTAAAATTCAAAGCTACAACAACAAAAAATATAAAATAGGTAACACTGACTTTCAATCCGGAGGTGGTGGGATCGATTCCCAGCAGGGCGAAAATTTTCTGACCAAACTGTTCCGTTCCTGGATGGACATTGATAAAATAATATTCCTTGAAGTAATACGAAAACGGTTCTAAGATACATACAATCTTTTTCTTTTATTTATTTATTTATTTTTTATTCAACTTTTATAATGGTAGCATAATAGTTTGGAGGGTAGCGCATCTGTCTTCTGATGGTTTAACTTATAGCTCTATCCGACCAACAGTTAAGGAATTACAGGTTCGAGTCTTTCCTTTGTCAATAAATTTAAATATAATTATGGATAAATTCGCATATGAATGGGCTATTTCATGTAATTTTTCACGCTGAATCGAATTGTGCAACTTCTAGCACTATCCAACTTACAGTTGAAAAGTTACGGGTTTGATACTCCCCCTGTGTCATCGACTTTCACTCTTCTTTGTGAACTATTTACAAATGAGCATGTGAATAGTCAATCCTATGTGATTTTTCACGCCGAACCGAATGGTACAACTTCCAACACTATTGGACTTACAGTTGAAAAGTTACGGGTTCAATACTCCCCTGTGTGAAGGGATTTTACTAGTAACGCAGGTATAGCTAGGTAGGCAACACATAGTTGATAGGCCACTCTAGGGAAACAAGCTATTTTATGTGATTTTTCACGCTGAATCGAATTGTGCAACTTCTAGCACTATCCAACTTACAGTTGAAAAGTTACGGGTTCGATACCCCCCTGTGTGAAGGGATTTTACTAGCCATGCAGGTATAGCTAGGTAGGCAACACATAGTTGATAGGCCACTCTAGGGAAACAAAACAAAATACCCGTTGTAAAGAAGACGTGCAGAAAAAATAAATATGAGATGTATCCACCAGGCAAGAGGAAATTGCAGAGAACTTGCAAATTTTATAACTAAGAAAATAAGTACCAAATTACAAGTTACGTGCTAATAACATGGAAATAATGCTCATTAGATTTAATCATTATTCTATTCAAGTAGAAATCAGTGGCGTCATTTAGCCAGCTTAGTTAGCTTGGAGGCTAGCGCATCTGCCTTGAAAGCCCTAGGACGCGGGTTCGATTCCCGCCCGGGTTAGGACTCTCATGACGAGTTCTGCAAATGAGCTAGGTACCTATAAATAATCACAAATTTTAAAAATGAGAGATTTTTTAACAATGATTTAAAAGCACATAGGTAAATAAACAATTTTTTAATCAATTTTTTTATTGTACATTAGTAAAATACAAAAAAAAAAAAAAAAAATAGAGAGCAAGTTAAGTTGAGAAATATCAGATATGAAAATAAAGTTATTTTTTTTTACATTTAGATCAGTGGTCCTAAGGTGTCTTCTTCTTTTTCTCTTGTCATATAGAGGTCAATATTAAACAAACTAAGCATCAGCTCCCATGGTGTAGTTATCACTGCACTCGCCTTGCATGTGGGAGACCCGGTTCGATTCCTGGGGGAGTCAAGAAATTTGTATCGTGCAAATGATTGATTCCGTGACTGGCTGTTGCGGGGCCCACTCAGCCTCGTGAGGAAAATGAGTAGCTATGACACATAGCGACTGGTGCCAGCATGGTAGGTAAATATTGGATTTTAGGATTATTGAGATATTGGGAAAAATCCAATAACACAAAGAAACTGCATTTACATTACATTGAACAAACTAAACCTGCTGAGCCAGCCTAGTTAGCTTGGTTGGTAGTGTTGAGTTGGAGTTCTAATGTAGTAAGAAAAGATCACTTTGAAAATAGAACATTGGAACGAATTTATTTTGTGTAGACTCACCAGAGTGAAAATCAAGACTGAGGATTGAATCAATTCACTCTAGCCAATATTGGATATTGGAAAACCGAAATACACTGGTTCGAAACCACCATCATACACAACAATTATAGTGCCCTATTTATTTAATTACTCCTTCTTAGGCTGCTTAGGCAGTTAAAAAATACCTAGGTAGGTACCACATTATTGAAGATCATTACCTACTTGTAACCGTCCTTAACCGGTGAAAATCGTTCTTATTATTACCTACTTGTAAATATTTTATTTTTATTTGTTTTTCACATAGATCAATAATTATTTCATTATCTGCTTTGATACCTGTTATTATCTGTGCCACGAGCACTCTGATCTAACGGGACTTTGTGCATTTCTACGAACTAATAGGTACAATATATAATAATTCTACTTACTTACTTACTTACTAACACTTAGTAAGTACAATAGATACTTAGGGTTGGATGGCAGAGATTGCCTAAGGCAATAATCCCGCCTTTTGTTAAATTTGTACTTTATGTATTGTATGAATTTTCAACAATAAAGAGTTTATTATTATTATTATTATTAGGTTAAAACCACACCTACAAGGTCGTATTAAACCCCCAGTGATACATTGACGGGGGGAAACACCACGGTTTAGCTTCTCTGAATTTATATTACCTTCATTATTAGGTACTCTATCCATAGTTTAGCCTGAATTTAAACCACCTTATTAACTATAGTTCAGTTTCCCTGAATTTATATTGATCACCTTTAATTACTATCCATAGTTTAGTTTCATAACTCCATTATCCTCACGAGTCACGGACAATGAGGAGTAAGTGAAAACCCCCGTTATAAGTAGGTAATAAAAGGTCATATGAGTAAAAACCCCCGGTAATAATAGTAACTAAGAGGCACGTGTTAACTGTATGGTTCGGCCTTCGACCAGCCACTATCAGGTAGACCTGACAGGTACACCTGATCAGGTCCGCCTGTCAGGTCTACCTGATAGTGTGTGTGCTCATCAGGTAGACCTGACGGACGGACTTTTTCAGCCGTACCTGATGTGCGGTCTACCTGATAGTGGGTGGCTGGCCTTAAGACCATTTCGCCAATGCCAAGATAGGTACTAAACTTTTTTATACCTCTTCTTCTCCTTCTTCGCCTTTTCCCGTGTACAGACGGTGTCGGCGTTTTTCGTCAGCCTGTCAGTCAGCCCTAGGGTGATTGCTTTTGGGCTGACATTTGGTTTTGGCTACAAAAAGTCCAAATTCTTTGACCTCATCAACAATTCAACATACGCCATAATATTCGCAAATTGATTTAACCCCGGGACTACACGTGGTATTCGCGTCTGAGATTTTAGGTGGGAATTACCCAGTCTGCATAACTTGGCTGGTACTTTGCCCCTTGACTCTGTTGATCATATGTATAAGGTATTGAAGAATTTTCTTTTATTTCAATATAGTGGGTGCCATCACTAACGACAAAAAAACTGACATTCTGAGAGTTACTTAACGTTACTTAACTTCAGTGAACCATGGGGAATTAGTGTAGGTATTCAACATACTATCGCCGCTGCGGGCTAAGAAGTGATTGAAAATAAGAAGCGGGTTCAAATCCCGCCCGGGGCGGATTTTATCCTAAACAGATAAGGTTCTATCTCGGAAGTTCTGGCTTTCTCCTATCCTGTCTTTCTTCTCTGTTAGCTTTCGGGACGATAAGACCTTAGCAGTTACAATTCCTTCTATCAAACCTCTTGAAAAAAAGTAGGTACCTACCTATGTCTCATTCATGAGGATCATGAGTGTTCGCATAATTATGTTAGGTATATTGTTTA
This sequence comes from Diaphorina citri, assembly GCF_000475195.1. NCBI lineage: Eukaryota > Metazoa > Arthropoda > Insecta > Hemiptera > Psyllidae > Diaphorina > Diaphorina citri. Next base: position 37,250 of record NW_007378926.1, on the reverse strand, counting down.
CCTACTGATGATTCAAAATTGTCAAGTTTGAATTTCCTCCTTGGAAATTAATCTATCTACATGAAACATCAATTAATTATTTATCTTGTGTTTTCTTTATCAACACGAAATAGAGTTTCCGTTGCTCAGTGCCTGTTCATATTGACATCACTGGCAAAACCTCATACCTCATATCAGCAGATTTACCGCTGTAACTGCCAAGGTCTTATCGTCCCGAAATCGAAGAGAGAAGGAAGACAGGAGAGGAGAAAGGCAGCCGTTCCAAGAGCAAACATTATCAGGATAAAATCATCCCCGGGCGAAAATCGAACCCGCGGCCTAGCGCTTACAACCTTACTTACATTTAACACTGTCAACCAAGCTAACTTGTTGTCGAACGGAGGGAAAACTCCCTCTCCCTAAAGACCTATGGTTTTATACCTACTTGAAATCATTGCAACTTAGGGTTAAGATTAGTTAATAACTTATTAATAAGATTAGAAATAAGAATTGTATTTGTAAATGTGCATAATGTGTGTTAACAGCATAATAAATTAATAAATAATAAATGATTCCTTCTTCTTCCTTACAGACGTCCTAGGAGACTTGGAGAAGACCCACGTCTGTCAGCAACCCCGACCCAACAAGCTCTGTACCCGAGTCGGCCCACCAGACCGGGCATGTAAGGCCATCGCCCGCGCAGTCGGCGGAGTTCGAAACGTCACCTGTTCACACCCGCACACCTGTGCCTTCCAGGTCATTTTACGAGTGTTATTATTTTTAAAATGAAAGAATATGTCTGGCGGGGGGGCTGGGTTGAACAGGGAGTAGACCAGCTTAGTCTGGCTGGGGGACTTTGAACAGGGAGTATACCAGTCTGAATTTCCCTTGCTAAAGAAATAGCAAAGGTTGAGTGCGAAAGGTATCCACTCGTAAAATTTTGCCAAAACCAAATGTAGGCGCGCTAACTAGGCTGGCCAAGGGGTTAAACCCCTTTCAAACAAAATTATTCGGCCTGAATTCAGAATTCCTTACCTTGTATACCCCTTCAAACTAACTAGGCTGACTTTGCTAACTAACTTTTTCCAGGTCAAAGCACCCATTCAACACCCTAGTCGCCCGGGCTACGCGTTCATATCCCTCTGTGTCCCGGACTTCATTGGTGTCATCTTCCCCTGCCGGGAGAACAACCTGATCATAGCCAATCCGTTCTACAAGGGAGTGTACGAGAATGACAATCCTGAACCTGAGGGTGAGGAAGAGGGGGAGTTCGATATTGATATCCGTTCTAAGAACCAAAAGAGTCAAAGCACTCAAACCCCGAAATAGGTTTTTTTGAGCTAAATCCCCTTTAGGGGTGCGCTATTTTTCTTTTTTTTTTCAAGAGGTTTGACAGAGGGAACTGTAACTGCTAGGGTCTTATCGTGCCGAAATCGAAGAGAGAAGGAAGACAGGATAGGAGAAAGCCAGCCGTTCCGAACCTTATCCCTTCAGGATAAAATCCGCGCCGGGCGGGAATCGAACCCGCGGTCTAGCCCTTACTCACTGATACAATTTTCTCTCATACTTAATAAATAGGTAAATAAGGAACCAAGGGGAATTCCTTATATGAAACCCAATCCAAAAGTTAATTCACCCTGAATACATAACTAGTAGGTAATCAGTACAAAATACTAATCTACAAATTTATAGGTAAAAGCAGAAATGTAAAATCAAAATCTAATAACTATTTTACCCCCATGCTAAGGTGAATGATTCCAAGGAAGCTAACCTGTAGTCTTAGTAACTTAAATTGGATGCCCTTAACAATAATCAGAACAAAAGCTATCAGAAAGTTAATTTTTTTTCTTTACCTTCATTGGATTCCAATTGGACTCCAACTCAGCTGACAGCCTATACTTTAAAATCTTCTTCTCACCTTCCTTGACTTTTCTCCTGGGCCAGAATTCAAAGTACACACTGTACCTACTACCTACTTTGTTTTTGTTGGCAGCTAACCAGTAACCAATCAACCAGTTTTTACACGAAAGCAATTTGAATATCTGCTTAAATCTTAGGTATCACGTGATTAACTTGTGTAAAGTCCTCTGATTAAGTTCTGGGTTCTGGGTTTAGGGTCCATAACCTCAGCAGGCGACTAATCCTCTAGCTTAGGGCAAAACTGTAAGGTGGTCGTAGCCAGATTTTGGCATTTTGATATTTTTGATACTCATTCAGTCATTCCCGAATACAGAAAACCTCTCACTCTATGCAGTTTAGTGTATTTTTATTTTTTGATAGTTACCTACCTCTGTTTGTCTAGTCTGAAAAATAAACGAGATTTTGACGTACGTAACAAAAATCTATACCTAGTCTTCAATTTATTATGAGGTAGGTTTCTCTTTTATTTTTTTCCAATTTCTCTTTTCTCTTCCTATTGGTTCTTTCCATAATTTTTTCTTTCTTTATCTTCCTGTCTTCTTTTTCTCCCTATCTCTTCCTTCTCTTCCTATTCCTTCTTACTTTCCCTATTCGTTCTTCATCTTCATCACAAATAGCTCCTTAGATGTACTATAGGACAGCATAAATTCTGAAGATACCTACTCATTTCGCTCGCAATTAATTTCTGTATCTAATGTGAAATTCCACAAAATCCGGTGTCTGCATTACCTGTTTTGCGGTTCGTATGGGTATTTGATGCCAAGTATAAACCCAACCTTGACTGTGCATCTTAATTTCACTATAGTGCAATTCAGACAAGATGAGACCGACAGCATTAGGAGAGAGGGAGGGGACAATGTTGCCAGACTCTCAACTTTCATTGTAAAGTAACGTTTTTCCGTGTACATATGGCATCAATGTAACCTCAAATTGGCGTAATCATAAGCTCATGATTGTGGAATCTTTTTAATGATTACACTAGTTACCTAGGTACCTACCATTAACATTAACTATTATCATTAATAATTAGTTTTGTACATATTAAAGAAATAAGGAAAAACTTTTTATTCCTAATCGCTTTCAAAGATGGGTAGAGGAGGGGGCTATGTTGCCAACTTTGTATTTTTTAATATTTTGAATTAATATTTAGCGAATTTTGCAACACTGTTTTATTTTCTTTCTTTGACCACTGTAAGGGCAACGTAGGGGCATCCATTTTATAACTCTATACATATTTATTCTGGCTAATCATGCATTCTTTTTTCCTTGCAAATATAATAATATAATAGCAATACTTATTATAATAGCTAATATAATAGCAATATTATTGCTTCATATGAGAACAATGTGAAGACCACATAGGAATACGATTATAGTAATCGGCAACACTGGAACACGGTATAATCCACCTATAATCATAATTATATAGCATGGTTGAAGAATCTATAGATATTTAGGAAGAGCGTTCGTTTAGCATGTCTGCATGTCCAAGCAGTTTCGCAGAAGCATGCAGGTAACCTGCATGACGAGTGCCGCGTGTTTTCAAATTGTTAAAAAGGAATAAATTAAAATAGTTCATTATTATTTTAATGACTAAAAATAGCATTAAACCAGCTGAATAAATAAATTAGCAGGCGTTATAAAAGATACTAACTTTTCCTAAAATAATACAATATCAATGTGTGGAGGAATCGTATAACAATAGTAGGTATAATATCTATTAACGTGATATGTATATCAAGATGTTAATTTTCCAATAATTATATTATTATACTATTATAAACTGTTATGGTCTCTATGGAAGCGGGCCCTCTCCAACACCGGCAAACAGTGGGCTGTATGGAAATGGGCCATCCGGCTACACCCCGACTGAAAAAAGACCCCCTTATGGACAACCTGAAAACACACCTCCTTATGCTCCTGCTGAAAATAGGCCCTCTTATGGACAATCTGAAAATAGTCCCTCCTATGGACAACCTGAAAATAAGCCCTCCTATGGACAACCTGAAAATAGACCTTCCTATGGACAACCTGGAAATGGGGCTTCTTATGGACAACCTGAAAATAAGCCCTCCTATGGACAACCTGAAAATAAGCCCTCCTATGGACAACCTGAAAATAGGCCTTCCTATGGACAACCTGAAAATAGACCTTCCTATGGACAACCTGGAAATGGGGCTTCCTATGGTCAACCTGAAAATAAGCCCTCCTATGGACAACCTGAAAATGGGGCTAAGGTCATCATGATGTGATTAACTCAGGGAAACTGGGAATACCAGAATCATCTTTCTTTTTACTATAGATTATAGATGCTTTGATTTAACTTGGGTTCGTTTGTATTTATGGGTCAAATTTTGTAATTAACTTTACTTTTGAGCCATCACTTTCACTGGAGTAATCTGTCTTGGGATTATCCCTTTACTTCCTCTCTCTCTCTCTCTCTCCTTCTCTCTCTCTCTCTTGCTAATCTCAATGAAGCACCATCTGACCTTGAACTTTTTATATAGGTAATCTAATAATATTCATCATAATAAAAGCAAGCACTTCAATAATAAAAAAACTAAAATCAAAGTTCGTTTTCTTACAATTTCACAGATTTCCTATACAAAATCAATGCACAATAACAAAATAATGCACTTATGTTCAGTTGATTCAGACTAATTCAAGTTGTAAAATCTAGAAACGTGGTTTCGAGCTCTTGACGTTCGCGCGCCTATCGGCACGTTTGAAATGTCCTCTTCCAGTACTTCGAGTGTTTTACTAACATGTTTGTTTTGTTTTGGTTCGGTGTGGACTCTAGTGCCTGGAGATATTGCTTCGAATCCCCTCTGTGAATTCCCCCGGCTGGATGTTGATGCCCTTGCCATTGGTAAGTGAGAAAAATACGCTGATTTGTGCTAACTTACTACCAATTACCTATTTCTATCATTTTATGTATTTTTATTTTCTACCATAAATTACAAATTATTAGGAAATTACAATGTAATACAGACTTGGTGTCTTATTGTGTATGGGTACTTACCTTCTTAAAACGTATTTCTTTGATTCTTCTTAATATTTCACAGTAGCCTGACGCTGAGCAAATTTTCAGTGGCCAAATGCAAATGGAGCCCGAAAAAAGCCTCCTACGGGCATTTTACGTATCTGGGTGGGTGATCAGGTCCTCATCTGCTACGAACTAAATGGGAATATGTTCCATCTAACTTACTAATTTGCAGACTGCAGTTAGGAGAGTTAACTCATAAGGTAGTGCTTTCTTTAGTCCGTTAACTTAGAACAAGATGTCAAGAGTAATTTCTAGTTTCTTTGGAGGTCCAGCAGGCAGGAGAATTAGGCTTGATTCCCAGATATTTTATGGTTGATACATAATTTCATTTTTAGGTTCTCCGCATGCTTTTTTTCTACATTTTCAGCGTAATGTCCAATACTCGTACAAGTTTATTTTCCTCGTGTAAGGCCAAGTTTATAACTTAAGCCCTAATAAGGATCGAGCTTATCAACCGGCCTTACCACGAGGTTTGAAGGTTATCATGATGTGATTAACTCAGGGAAACTGGGAATACCAGAATCACCTTTCTTTTCACTATAGATGCTTTGATTTAACTTGGGTTCGTTTGTATTTATGGGTCAAATTTTGTAATTAACTTTACTTTTGAGCCATCACTTTCACTGGAGTAATCTGTCTTGGGATTATCCCTTTACTTACTTTCTCTCTCTCCTTCTCTCTCTCTCTCTCTCTTGCTAATCTCAATGAAGCACCATCTGACCTTGAACTTTTTATATAGGTAATCTAATAATATTCATTATAATGAAAGAAAGCACTTCAATAATAAAAAACTAACATCAAAGTTCGTTTTCTTACAATTTCACAGATTTCCTATACAAAATCAATGCACAATAACAAAATAATGCACTTATGCTCAGTTGATTCAGACTAATTCAAGTTGTAAAATCTAGAAACGTGGTTTCGAGCTCTAAACGTTCGCACGCCTCTAATGTCCAATACTCGTACAAGTTTATTTTCCTCGTGTAAGGCCAAGTTTATAACTTAAGCCCTAATAAGGATCGAGCTTATCAACCGACCTTACCACGAGGTTTGAAGGTCATCATGATGTGATTAACTCAGGGAAACTGGGAATACCAGAATCATCTTTCTTTTTACTATAGATGCAAGAAGATAGCCAGAGCTGTGGGCGGAACCAGTGATGCATCGTGCTTCAGGAAGCGAACGTGCAAGTTCCATGTCAAGCGACCTGTACAACATCCTAGCGAACCAGGTAGGTACCCAACATAACGATCTAGTACAATTTAGGTATAAATTGTGTAGGCTGAGGATCCAGAGGTGAAATAGAAGGCAGAGGAGAGAAAAAGCCCGAATGGGGCAAGGATAGGTCTGCAGCACGCGATTGTCCAGATGGTCATCCATCCTCGTACCAACCACGCAAAACGTTGCTCAAGTTCAGTGATCCATTGGGAACTGATGTAGGTAATCAACGTGTTATAACCGCAGGCCAAGAATCGGAAAGTAGATGAGTCAATAAGACAACAATGATTAGTGTACTTCAATATTAGGTGTGGAGGTTTAGGTTCTATGTACCAACATGATAGGAAATCCCTTTTACTATTCATCGGAAATTTTGTATCCTCCAAAACAGGTGATGCCTATGTGAGTCTTTGTGTGCCCGAATTTGCCGGCGTCATCTTCCCCTGCCGGGAGAATAACCTGGTAGTGGTAGACCCGTTCTTCAATAGCATAGAAGAGGAAGATGGAGGCCCGCCCACTGAAAATGCACCTAACTGGGTGAGAACCACATTGGATTATTGGATCTTCTATTTCTTTCCTTCTCTGGTGACGCTTTTCCTAATAGAAATGCTGATAGAAAAACCTTTTCCAAAAGATGAGGCCCAAATTTTCCCCTTCCCCCCAAAAAAACCCTTGTCGCATTTAGGACTTGCCCAAAATTCCCTTTTTTGTCCTTGCAAGAAGATAGCCAGAGCTGTGGGCGGAACCAGTGATGCATCGTGCTTCAGGAAGCGAACGTGCAAGTTCCATGTCAAGCGACCTGTGCAACATCCTAGCGAACCAGGTAGGTACCCGACATAACGATCTAGAACAATTTAGGTATAAATTGTGTAGGCAGAGGATCCAGAGGTGGAATGGAAGGCAGAGGAGAGAAAAAGCCCGATTGGGGCAAGGATAGGTCAGCAGCACGCGTTTGTCCAGATGGTCATCCATCCAGATACCAACCACGCAAAACGTTGCTTAAGTTCAGTGATCCATTGAGAACTGATTTACGAGTATTCAACGTGCTATAACCGCAGGCCAAGAATCAGAAAGCAGATGAGTCAATAAGACAACAATGATTCGTGTACTTCAATATTAGGTGTGGACGTTTAGGTTCTAGGTACCAACATGATAGAAAATCCCTTTTACTATTCATTGGAAATTTTGTATCCTTCAAAACAGGTGATGCCTATGTGAGTCTTTGTGTGCCCGAATTTGCCGGCGTCATCTTCCCCTGCCGGGAGAATAACCTGGTAGTGGTAGACCCGTTCTTCAATAGCATAGAAGAGGAAGATGGAGGCCCGCCCACTGAAAATGCACCTAACTGGGTGAGAACCACATTGGATCTTCTATTTCTTTCCTTCTCTGGTGACGCTTTTCCTAATAGAAATCCTGCTAGAAAAACGTTTTTCAAAAGATGAAGCCCAAATTTTCCCCTTTCCCAAAAAAACCCCTTGTCGCATTTAGGACTTGCCCAAAATTCCCTTTTTTTGTCCTTCACCCAACCCTTAGAAAATCAGGAGAATTCTGTGTATGGGTCCTCTCCATTTTCTTTCTTTTTTCTTTGATGCATAGCAAAGGTAATAGATCGAACATTTCTTACGACATTGATAGATATCTACAATGTTGATTTGAATACAGGATGTCTCATCATCTGTTTACATTTACACGTAGGTGTAAAGGCTTCTGACATCCATTTGTTCAGAGTTTTTGAAGTCATATTCCCGGTTCCATTATCCCTAGTAGGTATGGGGTCAGGCCGTCAGGCACTTAATTCTTGTTATAAAGGCAGACTTTAGGCCATTCCAACTAGGCAAATCCTAGGTCGTCCTGTACAACCTGTAAAAATTGCCCGATTTAGATTTGCTCCCTTTCACTTTGCCAAGGTGTAAAGGCTTCTGACATCCATTTGTTCAGAGTTTTTGAAGTCATATTCCCGGTTCCATTATCCCTAGTAGGTATGGGGTCAGGCACTTAATTCTTGTTATAAAGGTAGACTTTAGGCCATTCCAACTAGGCAAATCCTAGGTCGTCCTGTACAACCTGTAAAAAATTGCCTGATATTAGATTTGCTCCCTTTCACTTTGCCGTAAAATTGAAAGATTGTATTTTCAAACAGCGTTTCCAGCACCCCAATGATGTTGATGCAAGGAAAGAACTATTACCGCCCGTAGCAGAACCTGTAGCATTAGATCTACGGGGTGGCACACCATGGTCCACAGAGGGAGAAACATACTCGAGACCGCAATGTGACCAATGCTATGGAAGTGATGAGGATATACCGTATGTCTCATATCACGATGATAGACCCGTCTGGGGAGTGGGTGAAAGCAGGCCCTCCTATGGTCTCTATGGAAGCGGGCCCTCTCCAACACCGGCAAACAGTGGGCTGTATGGAAATGGGCCATCCGGCTACACCCCGACTGAAACAAGACCCTCTTATGCACCACCTGAAAACGCGCCTTCTTATGCTCCTGCTGAAAATAGGCCTTCCTATGGACAACCTGAAAATAGGCCCTCCTATGGACAATCTGAAAATAGGCCCTCCTATGGACAATCTGAAAATAGGCCTTCCTATGGACAACCTGAAAATAGGCCCTCCTACGGACAATCTGAAAATAGGCCCTCCTATGGACAATCTGAAAATAGGCCTTCCTATGGACAACCTGAAAATAGGCCTTCCTATGGACAACCTGAAAATAGGCCCTCCTATGGACAATCTGAAAATAGGCCCTCCTATGGACAACCTGAAAATAGTCCCTCCTATGGACAACCTGAAAATAGGCCCTCCTATGGACAACCTGAAAATAGTCCCTCCTATGGACAACCTGAAAATAAGCCCTCCTATGGACAACCTGAAAATAGACCTTCCTATGGACAACCTGGAAATGGGGCTTCTTATGGACAACCTGAAAATAGGCCCTCCTATGGACAACCTGAAAATAAGCCCTCCTATGGACAACCTGAAAATAGGCCCTCCTATGGACAACCTGAAAATAGTCCCTCCTATGGACAACCTGAAAATAAGCCCTCCTATGGACAACCTGAAAATAGACCTTCCTATGGACAACCTGGAAATGGGGCTTCTTATGGACAACCTGAAAATAAGCCCTCCTATGGACAACCTGAAAATAGGCCCTCCTATGGACAACCTGAAAATAGACCCTCCTATGGACAACCTGAAAATAAGCCCTCTTATGGACAACCTGAAAATAGACCTTCCTATGGACAACCTGGAAATGGGGCTTCTTATGGACAACCTGAAAATAAGCCCTCCTATGGACAACCTGAAAATAAGCCTTCCTATGGACAACCTGAAAATAAGCCCTCCTATGGACAACCTGAAAATAAGCCCTTACGAGAATGACATAGCTGTCGTCAAAATTAGGGGTACCATCACATTCGGCATGTATGCTCAACCTATCTGTCTACCAGCGCAAACCTTAGCGTACAGGGATAAATATGATTGCCTCATCTCAGGATGGGGGAGGACTTGGGATAATGATCTCGGTAAGTAACGAACAGCTCTTATAGTCAATTGAAAATAATATAAAGTTCCAAATATTAGTAAATAAATGTAACACTATACCTGCCTGGGTGGTGTAGTGGTCAAGGGGTCGCCTGGTGAACAGGAGGACGTGGCTTCAATCCCAACCGAAGCATAGAATCTTATCATTTTACTTAAAACGTTAACCATGAGTTAGGGGGTAGAGAATGCCTGTGGCAATAGCCTCGTCTAGTGGTTAGCACAATATTATTCAAGGGACAAATAGAAAACTGCCAGGTTAGGTTTGGAAATATGGAGAGCATGAGAAAACTTGATATACGTACTTAAATGAACCTGTACAGATAAACGAGTACGTAGATATATGAACCTGAGAACATAACATGCACGGGATAACCGATCAGTTCCTAAACTTGCACCTTTATCACACCCTAACCCATTCAAATTTATAATCATAAAGCAAATCAATGTAAAAAGTATTACAGACGATGAAGATCAGGCATTGAAGGATTCTGAAACACACTCTTGAGTCAGATGCAGCAAGAAAAGGAGAAGGTGATGATGGATATTACCGAGAGACAGATATCATACATACATGGATCGAAAGAGAAAAGGGAATTCGGAATTCCTTACCTTGTATATCACACACAATAGGCCCCCCAGAATCGCCCTGACAGCTGTCCGCCCCACCTTGGAATGATCCAGCACAGAACATGCTGTCTTTGATTCGGGTTCCATAGGCATCTTCCTTCCTGCAGCTCTCTTGACTCAGAGTACCCACACGGGCTGCTTTCAAAGTGAGAGCGTTGCTAGCTGTTGAGGCAGTCAAACAAAGTACGTAGTTTACAGTCCATCCCAAACCGAACCTGGCAGTTTTCTATTTGTCCCTTGAATAATATTGTGCTAACCACTAGACGAGGCTATTGCCGCAGGCATTCTCTACCCCCTAACTCTTAGAAGTTCATGGTTAATGTCTTAAGCAAAATAATAAGATTCTATGCTTCGGTTGGGATTGAAGCCACGTCCTCCTGTTCACCAGGCGACCCCTTGACCACTACACCATCCAGGCAGGTATAGTGTTACATTTATTTACTAATATTTGGAACTTTATATTATTTTCAATTGACTAATATGGAGAGCATGAGAAAACTTGATATACGTACTTAAATGAACCTGTACAGATAAACGAGTACGTAGATATATGAACCTGAGAACACAACATGTACAGGATAACCGATCAGTTCCTAAACTTGCACCCTTATCACACCCTAACCCATTCAAATTTATAAACATATCAGATGCAGCAAGAAAAGGAGAAGGTGATGATGGATATTACCGAGAGACAGATATCATACATACATGATCCAGTATAATACACTAACACGAGAAACATAATTTGGTTCAGTTTAATACATCAACTCCAGAAACGTCAAACAAAACCAAAACAATGAAACAAATAACACGATATAAAAAATATAAAAGATCGAAAGGATTTGAGAATTGTGAAGGTTTGTATGGAAGACAGAACGATGGACATTTGAAAACCCCTTTTATCGCTGTTTCAGGATGAAGATTTTCCGTCTAACAAATCCACGAGTTCTGTCAGACCAACTACACCCACATACATGATCCAGTATAATACACTAACACGAGAAACATAATTTGGTTCAGTTTAATACATCAACTCCAGAAACGTCAAACAAAACCAAAACAATGAAACAAATAACACGATATAAAAAATATAAAAGATCGAAAGGATTTGAGAATTGTGAAGGTTTGTATGAAAGACAGAACGATGGACCATTTGAAAACCCCTTTTATCGCTGTTTCAGGATGAAGATTTTCCATCTAACAAATCCATCAGTTCTGTCAGACCAACTACACCTCGTCTGCCAACTTCTGATACCAGGACATCACCAGGCAACAGAGGCGATCGACTGTTTGGACAGTATGTAGCTCACAAATTAACCCACATGGATCCAATCCAAGCAAGTATAGCGGAGAAACTCATCAGTGAGGTTTTGTTCGAAGCTGAATCAGGCAGACTCAATAGATATTGGAAAATCTTGGAAGTGACTCCTCAGTTCCCAGTATTACCACTTCAGCCCGGCAACTCTGACAAGGTTTTACAGCTGCAAGCTCCACCCATACTGGTGCAAGCACAAAATTCCTCACAAGAGTCAGATAATTCGAAACCAAAGACTCCTAGTCCCTCTAACCACAATAACCCACCGATTGTTCAACAAGAATTTACCGAGTCTTCAATAATGTATCTACCTATTCAATAACTACATATTTTAAGTACTATTAGCACTCTTCTTATTTAATCACTTTGTTTATTATGAACTACAATATGTCTGTCTTAATTTGAAAATCTAGACTGTACAAGTATAATATGTATAGATTTAGAATTTATTATCTTTTCCTAGAACTATTTCTGACAAACAACTTAAGCAGGTAATAGGTATTCTAACATTTCATTGATGCAATAGTGACGTCGTTCGAAGCTAAGTCAGTTTGTTAGGTTATTCTTTGGAACTGTGATAGAATTGCATTTATTTTTCTTTCTTTAATTCCTATTTTAAATAGATATATTCCTATGTTTAAAATTATACATGCCTATTAAATTTAATTTGTTATTTAGTGTAATTATTAGAGTACCAATTATTTCTATCATTTTATGTATTTTTATTTTCTACCATAAATTACAAATTATTAGGAAATTACAATGTAATACAGACTTGGTGTCTTATTGTGTATGGGTACTTACCTTCTTAAAACGTATTTCTTTGATTCTTTTTATTATTTCACAGTAGCCTGACGCTGAGCCAATTTTCAGTGGCCAAATGCAAATGGAGCCCGAAAAAAGCCTCCTACGGGCATTTTACGTATCTGGATGGGTGATCAGGGTCCTCATCTGCTACGAACTAAATGGGAATATGTTCCACTGTCCCCCCTCGTGAGGAAGATTGAGATGGTTTGAAATATTGAAATCTAAAGAAAGGAAAAGAGGATAGAAGTTAGATAAGTGTTGAACAACGACAATAAAATCAAAATCAGATGTCCTTCCTCATAATAAGATCATATTCAAAGCTACCTTGAGAAGTTAAGAATAGGTTGGCGTAAAGGAGAAATCGGGAAAAATGATTTTCATCAGGAAATCGAAACGACATATCCATTTACCCACGGTAACTGAGATTCTATGTGGAAACCCGGTAGGAGGTTATAATATGACAGGTTCATGGTATAACCTGCTGAAGGAATTTCATCAATAGGTAGGACCTTTATGTCTAGCATTACTAACACGGTATAGTGCTGAACATCAGCTGGTCTATCCATAGTGATAAAACCACTGGAAACTATTGGATTGTCCAACAGTATCCAGTCGTTGAAAACATATTTGACCTTTAACCTGCCCCTTTTTGGCCCTCATGTCTCAAATCAAGCACGTTAGGTAGGACCTTTATGTCTAGCATTACTAACACGGTATAGTGCTGAACATCAGCTGGTCTATCCATAGTGATAAAACCACTGGAAACGATTGGATTGTCCAACAGTATCCAGTCCTTGAAAACATATTTGACCTTTAACCTGCCCCTTTTTGGCCCTCATGTCTCAAATCAAGCACGCATAACCTCAGATTTCCTGATGCTCATTACACGGGAATTAAAAAGCTGGGAATTAAGTATACGTGAGTCACATGTAAGCAGTTACTACGATTAGTCTCGTTAATTAATCACAAAGTGGCTTTTGATGTTAATAATTTCGAAAATAAAACCTGTAATAGAGGATGAGACACCAATGTACATACTTACAGCATACATGACATTGTATGTTTCCAAGCAGGTAATTTTCTCCCAATTGTCTTGAATTGAAGGGACATTGGAAAGACGGATAAGGAAAAAGGTTGCAAACACTAGCTAGCATTATCTGCAACAAAAAAATTAGGCATAATTAAGGCTGGTAAGTCTACGATGAAGTATATGCGCTAATATGCATCCATGTAGGTACTACAAAGTATATGGTATTTTGAACTGATAAGAACCTACTGCAAGGTAACCACTACAAATAAAGAATGATTATATCCACCAACATATCACAATATCATTACCCCCATATTACTGAGTTTTACAACACATGATCTCATTATGATGAGAAGATGTTGCTCATAGGCAGATCACATGTTCAGATTTACATGTGGACAAGTGGACATGTGAGTCGTACAATTAAGTTTCTTCCGAAGATCATCTAAATGATGTACATATGTTATTACCTCATTGTAATGGACGTAAGTAACTTGCTTGGGCCTTAGCTGATCAGGTGTACCTGTCAGGTGTACCTTGTAGTGATTGGCTGGCCTTACATACCTACCTTATTGTTGTCCTCTGGCTCTAGGGTTAGATAATCACAGAACGACTAGCAAAAGTGGTACGTCACGCGTCGCGTCGTCGTAAGAAATGTTCGGCTACTTATATCTATCTATCCAAGCTGGGTAACCTGTGGTGGGGATAAAAAAAGTGACCACAGTGGAATATTTTGGATTAGGAAAAATTTCCATTTCACATAAATAAAATACCCCTTAAGAGAATTGCCTGATGTGAGAAGAGTCAGGTTCGATTCTAGCTGGTTTGAAATTTTTTGTTTACCCAGCAATATTTCCGACCTAAAAAACCTCAGTGGTGCAGTGGTTAACGCATTGGACTTTGGATCTGGAGGTTGGATAACGATTGGAGGGTAAATCCCCCGTCACTAAAAACTTTAGCAGTGCTTTTGTTTGATAAGGTTTAAATCTCCTTTTTTGGAACTATAGGCCTTATCGTATCGAAAGAGTCGTGAGGAAGATTGAGATGGTTTGAAATATTGAAATCTAAAGAAAGGAAAAGAGGATAGAAGTTAGATAAGTGTTGAACAACGACAACAAAATCCAAATCAGATGTCCTTCCTCATAATAAGATCATTTTTAAAGCTACCTTGAGAAGTTAAGAATAGGTTGGCGTAAAGGAGAAATCGGGAAAAATGATTTTCATCAGGAAATCGAAACGACATATCCATTTACCCACGGTAACTGAGATTGTATGTGGAAACCCGGTAGGAGGTTATAATATGACAGGTTCATGGTATAACCTGCTGAAGGCATTTCAGGGAAAATCTTGGAAGTGACTCCTCAGTTCCCAGTATTACCACTTCAGCCCGGCAACTCTGACAAGGTTTTACAGCTGCAAGCTCCACCTATACTGGTGCAAGCACAAAATTCCTCACAAGAGTCAGATAATTTGAAACTAAAGACTCCTAGTCCCTCTAACCACAATAACCCACCGATTATTCAATAAGAATTTACCGAGTCTTCAATAATGTATCTACCTATTCAATAACTACATATTTTAAGTACTATTAGCATTCTTCTTATTTTCAGACGAGTTCAACAAACATTACCTGATTCAGCTAGGGATCGTCAGCTTTGGAATCGGTTGTGGAAAAATCAACAAACCAGGGGTCTACACCAAGCTGATGAACTACCAGGGCTGGCTTGAACAAACGTCAGTGGCCAAATGCAAATGGAGCCCGAAAAAAGCCTCCTACGGGCATTTTACGTATCTGGGTGGGTGATCAGGTCCTCATCTGCTACGAACTAAATGGGAATATGTTCCATTGTCCCCCCTCGTGAGGAAGATTGAGATGGTTTGAAATATTGAAATCTAAAGAAAGGAAAAGAGGATAGAAGTTAGATAAGTGTTGAACAACGACAACAAAATCCAAATCAGATGTCCTTCCTCATAATAAGATCATTTTTAAAGCTACCTTGAGAAGTTAAGAATAGGTTGGCGTAAAGGAGAAATCGGGAAAAATGATTTTCATCAGGAAATCGAAACGACATATCCATTTACCCACGGTAACTGAGATTGTATGTGGAAACCCGGTAGGAGGTTATAATATGACAGGTTCATGGTATAACCTGCTGAAGGCATTTCAGCAATAGGTAGGACCTTTATGTCTAGCATTACTAACACGGTATAGTGCTGAACATCAGCTGGTCTATCCATAGTGATAAAACCACTGGAAACGATTGGATTGTCCAACAGTATCCAGTCCTTGAAAACATATTTGACCCTTAACCTGCCCCTTTTTGGCCCTCATGTCTCAAATCAAGCACGTATAACCTCAGATTTCCTGATGCTCATTACACGGGAATTAAAAAGCTGGGAATTAAGTATACGTGAGTCACATGTAAGCAGTTACTACGATTAGTCTCGTTAATTAATCACAAAGTGGCTTTTGATGTTAATAATTTCGAAAATAAAACCTGTAATAGAGGATGAGACACCAATGTACATACTTACAGCATACATGACATTGTATGTTTCCAAGCAGGTAATTTTCTCCCAATTGTCTTGAATTGAAGGGACATTGGAAAGACGAATAAGGAAAAAGGTTGCAAACACTAGCTAGCATTATCTGCAACAAAAAAAAAAATAGGCATAATTTAGGCTGGTACGATAAAGTATATGCGCTATGCGCTAATATGCATCCATGTAGGTACTACAAAGTATATGGTATTTTGAACTGATAACAACCTACTGAAAGGTAACCACTACAAATAAAGAATGATTATATCGACCAACATATCACAACATCATAATAGGGTACCACAATATCATTACCCCCATATTACTGAGTTTTACAAGACCTGATCTCATTATGATAAGAAGATGTTGCTCATAGGCAGATCACATGTTCAGATTTACAAGTGGACATGTGAGTCGTACAATTAAGTTTCTTCCGAAGATCATCTAAATGATGTACATATGTTATTACCTCTTTGTAATGGACGTAAGTAACTTGGGCCTTAGCTGATCAGGTGTACCTGTCAGGTCTACCTTGTAGTGATTGGCTGGCCTTACATACCTACCTTATTGTTGTCCTCTGGCACTAGGGTTAGATAATCACAGAACGACTAGCAACAGTGGTACGTCACGCGTCGCGTCGTCGTAAGAAATGTTCGGCTACTTATATCTATCTATCCAAGCTGGGTAATTTCTTTTTTCAAGACCTCATACAACCAAAAGAGGAGGAGCATAGACAACCAAGAGTTCCAGAGGTACATGAATTTCAACTTTTTTTTTCTATTTAAATAATTTTAGTTTTGCTGAATTGAAGCAAGGCTAATAATTTTATTATACCCGCTTACTCTCTGTAGTCTGTAGCAAAATAAAGTTGCGTTTTAATGTTGCTAGATTTTTCTAGTGCGGCATCTATTGTTGATTTGTGATTTTATTATCCGAAATGGTCGAGTTCCCAACATTAGTGTCCGTTTTCTCTAAAGGAAAAGCAGTACCTGTGTGTAGATATCTATCTACATATCTATCCATATCTTGGTTGTCTATATGAATTCTTAGGGAATGAAAAATACGCATAGGAATTACACTGGTAGAGTAACTATAGAATGGAAAGCAAAAAATACAATACGTACATGAAATAGAAAATATTAATTTAAAAAACAAGATGGACGGTGCACTGAAAAACAATTTACAACGTTTTCAATCAAAGATACATAGTAGCAAACTAAAGAGGTTTACACACTCAAGCCATTTGCACAAACTGGCTTGCGCATGCCACTTTTTTCGGTTTGCACAAAACTGTGAGAGGAACCTGGATTTTTTTCGGTTTGTGCAAAACTTCAGGCCTGCCTTCACGCTACGATTCACTTGGGCAAACCGGCTTGCGCAAGCCAGTTTCTGCAAATGGCTTGAGCGTGTAAAAACCTTGCTAAAACAACATCTAAGAGAATTGCCTGATGTGAGAAGAGTGAGGTTCGATTCTAGCTGGTTTAAAATTTTTTGTTTACCCAGCAATATTTCCGACCTACAAAACCTCAGTGGTGCAGTGGTTAACGCATTGGACTTTGGATCTGGAGGTTGGTGGTTCGAGTCCAAGTCAAGTCAAAAAATTTATCTAGGTGTAATAATTGGGGAACGATATTTGAGACAAGCATTTAAGTATGCTTATTTGCTTAACACAATTAAAAATAGATGTTGTTTAAAACAAGGTATAATGAACACGCAATCTGCAATGTATTTCATATGAATAGCTAGATCACATGTATTATAACAAATTATATCCATCTAATTAGGTATATTAAGGCCAGCTCTAGTGAGGCCCCTACATTCATCGAAGTTGGAAATCCCTGCTTTAGAGGGTCCTTGAGTCTTCCTGCGTCTATATTTGAGGTCTACCTATCTATTTGGACAAGGAATGCTTCTTACAACCTACTTGCTTACTTTCCGAGTCAACATCACAATTGTAAGTAGTCTACATGACCATTACAAGTAGTTCTTAAGGCCAGCTCTAGTGAGGCCCCTACATTCATCGAAGTTGGAAATCCCTGCTTTAGAGGGTCCTTGAGTCTTCCTGCGTCTATATTTGGAGTCCACCTATCTATTTGGACAAGGAATGCTTCTTACAACCTACTTGCTTACTTTCCGAGTCAACATCACAATTATAAGTAGTCTACATGACCATTACAAGTAGTTCTCGCTGTTTGTCCTTATTTCAGCATCCTCTGGAAGTCACCCGTTGTGGCCAAGTGGATGAATCTATCACCAGCTTCGAAATCAAACATACGAAGATCACCAAACCTGAGGACACCAAACGAGGACAATTCCCTTGGCAGGTGAGAAGGCTTCCTAGTTAGGGAAAGAAAATAGAAAAGCTGCCTGAAAGCTTGTCTAGATTGGAGGGTAGCGCGCCTGCCTTGTCAGCTGTAGGTCGCGGGTTCTTTTACCTTTCTGGGCGGACTTCATAAAATAAGGTTCGTCCTCGGAACGGCTGACTTGCTCCTATCCTATACTAGCTGAATTCCGTCGCTTCGCTCCGGAATCCCGCTAGTTCATCCCGAGGCATGGTCAAACTTGTGGAAAAGGCATGGCCGAACTTGTAGTTATCAAACTAAAAACATAAACGAAACTCAAATATTAGGCGAGCGAGGAAAAGTTTTCTCTCCCGCAGTCTCTGCACTCTGTGTATTTCTTATGGTGATTTTAGCGATCAAAAATTGATCATATCTCAGGACCGGTTTAGATTTTCGCAAAATCCTTTCTTATTGCACACATAGACCATAAAAGGAATATTCCTACCAAATTTCAGCTTTCTAGGTGTTGTGGTTCTAGAGATAGAGCGATCAGTGTGTGAAATGTGAACTGTGAATGGATCTCGTTCTTATAATATAAGATTTCTCTCTTTGATTTCGGGACGATAAGGCCTCAGCAGCTACGGTTTCTTCAACGAACAGCTTAAAATAATAGTAAAAACTGCTAATGTGGATCTCGTTCTTATAATATAAGATTTCTCTCTTTGATTTCGGGACGATAAGGCCTCAGCAGCTACGGTTTCTTCAACGAACAGCTTGAAATAATAATAAAAACTGCTAATTTAAGGTTCGCTCTCAGAACGGCTGGTCTGCTCCTATCCTGTACTTAGTGTACTTCTCTCTTTGATTTCGGGATGATAAGACCTCAGCAGCTACGGTTTTCTTTATCGAACCGCTTGAAATAATATGTAATGAAAACTGCTAATTTGGTTGTCATAAATTCTGGCCACAGGTGTCTCTATACAGAAAGAGAAAGACTGATGGCGATCAATTTCTCGACCAATTTTGTGGCGGATCCATTATAACACGACAACATGTGTTGACTGCTGCTCATTGCTTCAAGGACAAGGATTACACATTCAACCTTCACATAGGAGATTTTGACCGTAAGGTGAGCATAAATCAGGGATTCAAGGGTCATCCAGTATTGACCCAGCTAGCACGGGTTAAGTCGGTGAGGTAGTGGTCAAGACGCTCAATTGATCATCTGGAGGGCGAGAGTTTACCCTCAACATGTTTGATAAATTGACAATAAAAATAGTAGTAGCTGAAATAAAGGAAATTTTCAGCCCTTTTTGAACACTCTAAACATGACTTTGCTATTAAAATCATGTACCTAATACTACAATTGAGAGTTTACCCTCAACATGTTTGATAAATTGACAATAAAAATAGTAGTAGCTGAAATAAAGGAAATTTTCAGCCCTTTTTGAACACTATAAACATGACTTTGCTATTAAAATCATGTACCTAATACTGCAACTAATTTTCGCCAGGCAATAGAAGATAAAGAGGAGGTGTTTCCATTCAGTGATCGTGATATTGAGGGCGAGAGTTTACCCTCAACATGTTTGATAAATTGACAATAAAAATAGTAGTAGCTGAAATAAAGGAAATTTTCAGCCCTTTTTGTCTAAACATGACTTTGCTATTAAAATCATGTACCTAATACTACAACTAATTTTCGCCAGGCGATGGAAGATAAAGAGGAGGTGTTTCCATTCAGTGATCGTGATATTTACATGCATAAGGAGTACAACAGCTTCAATGACGAGAATGACATAGCTGTCGTCAAAATTAGGGGTACCATCACATTCGGCATGTATGCTCAACCTATCTGTCTACCAGCGCAAACCTTGGCGTACAGGGATAAATATGATTGCCTCATCTCAGGATGGGGAAGGACTTGGGATAATGATCTCGGTAAGTAACGAGCAGCTCTTATGTCAATTGAAAATAATATAAAGTTTCAAATATTAGTAAATAAATGTAACACTATACCTGGCTGGGTGGTGTAGTGGTCAAGGGGTCGCCTGGTGAACAGGAGGACGTGGCTTCAATCCCAACCGAAGCATAGAGTCTTATTATTTTGCTTAAGACATTAACCATGAACCTCTAAGAGTTAGGGGGGTAGAGAATGCCTGCGGCAATAGCCTCGTCTAGTGGTTAGCACAATATTATTCAAGGGACAAATAGAAAACTGCCAGGTTCGGTTTGGGATGGACTGTAAACTACGTACTTTGTTTGACTGCCTCAACAGCTAGCAACGCTCTCACTTTGAAAGCAGCCCGTGTGGGTACTCTGAGTCAAGAGAGCTGCAGGAAGGAAGATGCCTATGGAACCCGAATCAAAGACAGCATGTTCTGTGCTGGATCATTCCAAGGTGGGGCGGACAGCTGTCAGGGCGATTCTGGGGGGCCTATTGTGTGTGATATACAAGGTAAGGAATTCCGAATTCCCTTTTCTCTTTCGATACGATAAGGCCTATAGTTCCAAAAAAGGAGATTTAAACCTTATCAAACAAAAGCACTGCTAAAGTTTTTAGTGACGGGGGATTTACCCTCCAATCGTTAACAAGCTTAAACCAAACCGTTTTAGATTTAGAGGAAAAATAGTCATTTTAAAACTGACAAAAACTCACTTCATTCAATAACACACAATTATACTTTTCTTCTTTCAGACGAGTTCAACAAACATTACCTGATTCAGCTAGGGATCGTCAGCTTTGGAATCGGTTGTGGCAAAATCAACAAGCCAGGGGTCTACACCAAGCTGATGAACTACCAGGGCTGGCTTGAACAAACGCTGACGGACTCCGTTAAGAATATTGGAGGCGTCGTTCAGAAGAAAGTCGGAGGATAAGGTCTGGAAATATTTGAAGTGGTTCTGAAAATAAAGAGAATCAGGATTGTAAGCATTGTCACGTGTGTAAGACCTTTCTACTTTTTCTTATTTTTCAGATGAGAATAACAAACATTACCTGATTCAGCTAGGGATCGTCAGCTTTGGAATCGGTTGTGGCAAAATCGACAAGCCAGGGGTCTACACCAAGCTGATGAGCTAGTGATGGGATTTCATAGCTACAATTAAGAATAACCTGTAGAAATCTTGGGTAAAAATTTTGGAGGCGTCGTTCAGAAGAAAGTCGGAGGATAAGGTCTGGAAATATTTGAAGTGGTTCTGAAAATAAAGAGAATCAGGATTGTAAGAATTTTTTTCACGTGTGTAAGACCTTTTGCATATGGAAAGCGTAGTCGCGTGACAATCATCATAATAGACAATCATACTCATACTTTTTCTTATTTTTCAGACGAGTTCAACAAACATTACCTGATTCAGCTAGGGATCGTCAGCTTTGGAATCGGTTGTGGCAAAATCAACAAGCCAGGGGTCTACACCAAGCTGAAGAGCTACCAGGGCTGGCTTGAATAAACTCTGGCGGACTCCGTTAAGGATATTGTAGGTGTTGCACACCCGTTTAGATCCGTTAATAAGAATACTAAGCATATTGAAGTTGTCGCGACAACGTACAAGAGAGCTTATACCCTCACAGGAAAATCGGGGAATACACGTTTTCGTTTTATTTCTTTGAATAATTCTTTCTATTTGTTTAGTGATGTGATTTCATAGCTACAATTAAGAATAAACCTGTAGAAATCTTGGGTAAAACTAGTTAGGGGGTAGAGAATGCCTGCGGCAATAGCCTCGTCTAGTGGTTAGCACAATATTATTCAAGGGACAAATAGAAAACTGCCAGGTTAGGTTTGGGTGTCTGTCTTAATTTGAAAATCTAGACTGTACAAGTATAATATGTATAGATTTAGAATTTATTATCTTTTCCTAGAACTATTTCTGACTAACAACCAACAACTTAAGTAGGTATTCTAATATTTCATTGGTGCAATAGTGACGTAGTTAGTAGCTACGTCAGTTTTGTTAGGTTATTCTTTGGAACTGTGATAGAATTGCATTTATTTTTCTTTCTTTAATTCCTATTTTAAATAGATATATTCCTATTTTTAAAATTATACATGTCTATTAAATTTAATTTGTTATTTAGTGTAATTATTAGGGTACCAATTACCGAATATTTTGTTGCAGGTTATAATTACTATTTTATAAATTAAAAATAAATCTAATTACTACATAAAAATTCCTTTATACATTTTAAATAATAGTTTACTATTCCATGATCAAAAGCACGAATTATTCCAATATTTATACACGAAGGAATTAAACAAAAAAATATTTGTAATACTTTTATTGCACAATAGAATATTGAAAATGTTAATTCTTAGTATCTACTTATTTATTAAAAAGCCTTTTAAGTAAGCACATGAATCAGGCTTAAACAATTAAGTACCAAGTTTAAGCTAACCAAAATGGACCAAGATTAACGAAAGCTTTTTTTCCGCTGGTGAAAAACTTGGTTAGCCTTGTCAGGGGACGAACTATTTTTCGGTTCTATTTTGTTTCGAAATGGAAAATTGGAGGAAAGCCAAAAATTCGGTAAGGCCAAAACAAAAATGGACTTTCGAATGTATCTACTTTGTACTTCAATGTGAAGTTATTTAATACATATATTTATATTCTAAATTCAATACCACCTGAAAATATTGGTATTGAATTTGAGGTACCTAATTACAAGGTGCCAAAAAAGCCATGGTATTTTCTGGAGTTCAAATCTAACAGAGGTAGGCATGATAACTGAGGATTTTTCCTGAAATGAAAAGAAAAAAAAAAAATAAAAAAAAATCGAAGAGTTCTTTTTTCAAGACCTCATACAACCAAAAGAGGAGGAGCATAGACAACCAAGAGTTCCAGAGGTACATGAATTTCAACTTTTTTTTTTCTATTTAAATAATTTTCGTTTTGCTGAATTGAAGCAAGGCTAATAATTATACCCGCTTACTCTCTGTAGCAAAATAAAGTTGCGTTTTAATGTTGCTAGATTTTTCTAGTGCGGCATCTATTGTTGATTTGTGATTTTATTATCCGAAATGGTCGAGTTCCCAACATTAGTGTCCGTTTTCTCTAAAGGAAAAGCAGTACCTGTGTGTATATATCTATCTACATATCCATCCATATCTTGGTTGTCTATATGAATTCTTAGGGAATGAAAAATACGCATAGGAATTACACTGGTAGAGTAACTATAGAATGGAAAGCAAAAAATACAATACGTACATGAAATAGAAAATATTAATTTAAAAAACAAGATGGACGGTGCACTGAAAAACAATTTACAACGTTTTCAATCAAAGATACATAGTAGCAAACTAAAGAGGTTTACACACTCAAGCCATTTGCACAAACTGGCTTGCGCATGCCACTTTTTTCGGTTTGCACAAAACTGTGAGAGGAACCTAGATTTTTTTCGGTTTGTGCAAAACTTCAGGCCTGCCTTCACGCTACGATTCACTTGGGCAAACCGGCTTGCGCAAGCCAGTTTCTGCAAATGGCTTGAGCGTGTAAAAACCTTGCTAAAACAACATCTAAGAGAATTGCCTGATGTGAGAAGAGTGAGGTTCGATTCTAGCTGGTTTAAAATTTTTTGTTTACCCAGCAATATTTCCGACCTACAAAACCTCAGTGGTGCAGTGGTTAACGCATTGGACTTTGGATCTGGAGGTTGGTGGTTCGAGTCCAAGTCAAGTCAAAAAATTTATCTAGGTGTAATAATTGGGGAACGATATTTGAGACAAGCATTTAAGTATGCTTATTTGCTTAACACAATTAAAAATAGATGTTGTTTAAAACAAGGTATAATGAACACGCAATCTGCAATGTATTTCACTCACATGAATAGCTAGATCACATGTATTATAACAAATTATATCCATCTAATTAGGTATATAATATCTACAATTATTAATATTATATTCTATGGTTTGTTTCTTATAAAAGCAAAATTTGGAATGGAACTTTCGAATAAAAGCAAAGATAAGGTCAGTTAGTTAACAGCAATGGAATAGAATAAGGTCAGTTAGTTAACAGCAATGGAATGAAGCTCTGAGCTTAGCAGGGGAAGTAGATAGCTTTAAAAGCCAACGGTTGTCCAAGCTATTTGTAAGTTTAACAGGAGGACAATATCTATAGGTATCCACGGAACAGACTTACTCTTAGGTAATACGTACATATGCGTCCATTAAACTTTGGTTTTCTTTAAAAAAAGACTGAACAGTCCACAACCCACACTGATAATATTGTCAGGAGTTCTTAGCATTTACAATAAATCCTTAGATAAATTCTCAATAGAGGAAGTAGATAGCTTTAAAAGCCAACGGTTGTCCAAGCTATTTGTAAGTTTAATTAACAGATGGACATTATCCATATCCACGGACAGATATAGGTAATACGTACATATGCGTCCATAAACTTTGGTTTTCTTTCAAAAAGGACTGAAAAGTCCACAACCCACAGTGATAATATTGTCAGGAGTTCTTAACATTTACAATAAATCCTTAGATAAATTCTCAATAGAATAAAAAAAAATCTTATTGACATAAATTACGAAATAAAATAACAACCTAGAACTATGTGGATTTCTCACACTATAGTGACAAAAGACCATTTTCCTCTGGGGTAAACAAGATGGGACTAGTTGTTCTGAGAACAAGTAGTCAGTCCAAGCGTTCTGAGAACATCCTTGCTCATCCTGCTTGAATGAGAACAGAGGAAATCCTGGAAAGATTAAGCTTGTTCCATCTTGATTATCCAAAAGAAAAGTGATCTTAGAATGGGTCTAACCAACCTTTCTGTATCCCCTAACAGCCCTGTTAAGCCGTTCTGAGAACATCCTTGCTCATCCTGCTTGAATGAGAACAGAGGAAATCATGGAAAGATTAAGCTTGTTCCATCTTGATTATCCAAAAGAAAAGTGATCTTAGAATGGGTCTAACCAACCTTTCTGTATCCCCTAACAGCCCTGTTAAGCCTATACAAATCAAATGGAACTTAACAGGCTGTTAGCTTAACAGGCCTTCTAGGGGCTGAAAAATATTGGTGAAACCGACCATTAGACTTATCTATAATTTCATAAAAAAACCCATCAATTAAAAAATAAATTCAACTTGGCAATACTGTACTTTTCACACAGCATAAAATAACATTTCATTTCTCACTCATAATCAAATGGAACTTAACAGGCTGTTAGCTTAACAGGCCTTCTAGGGGCTGAAAAAATATTGGTGAAACCGACCATTAGACTTATCTAACTTCATAAAAAACCCATCAATTAAAAAATAAATTCAACTTGGCAATACTGTACTTTTCATACAGCAAAAATTAACATAGCTCATTTCTCACTCATAGGTATTATTGTAGGTACAGTACCTACATACCAACCTATTATTAGGTTATCTGCCTGCCCCCCTCAATCAGGGCCGTATTTAAGGGGGGGGGGACTGAGGGTGCCCGGGCTCAGGTCTACCTGACAGTGTGTGTGCTCATCAGGTATAAGGCAGACCTGAGAGGCGGACCTGATCAGGTGTACCTGTCAAGTCTACCTGATGGTGAGTGACTGGCCTAAGATTCGATTTACCCTCAGCCACACTACCAGGCTGTCAGTCTACGGGTCACGTGTTCGAATCCCGGAGCGAGGAACATTTTAGTAGCGTTGTTGAAACTCAAATCAAATGGAACTTAACAGGCTGTTAGCTTAACAGGCCTTCTAGGGGCTGAAAAAATATTGGTGAAACCGACCATTAGACTTATCTATAATTTCATAAAAAACCCATCAATAAAAAATAAATTCAACTTGGCAATACTGTACTTTTCACACAGCAAAAATTAACATAGCTCATTTCTCACTCATAGGTATTATTGTAGATACAGTACCTACATACCAACCTATTATTAGGTTATCTGCCTGCCCCCCCCCCAATCAGGGCCGTATTTAAGGGGGGGACTGAGGGTGCCCGGGCTCAGGTCTACCTGTGACAGTGTGTGTGCTCATCAGGTATAAGGCAGACCTGACAGGCGGACCTGATCAGGTGTACCTGTCAAGTCTACCTGATGGTGAGTGGCTGGCCTAAGATTCGATTTATCCTCTTCCCTCAGCCACACTACCAGGCTGTCAGTCTACGGGTCGCGTGTTCGGATCCCGGAGTGAGGAACATTTTAGTAGCGTTGTTGAAACTCGTGATGCCATCTGTTGAAGTCAATGTGGAAGACGACTACAGTTCCTGTGGCTAAACCCGCTAGCAGGAATCTAAAACAGAAAATAATAATGAAAAGTAATGAACATTTTAAAATATTAGCTTTTTCCTTTGTATTATTGTTCAACATTGTTAAAAATATAGCCTACTTTTAACCATCAAATGCATATAAAGCCAGCCGTTACGACAACGAACATTATCCATTCAAGATAAAATCCGCCCGGGGCGGGAATCGAACCCGCGGCCTAGCACTTACAAGGCAGACGCGCTACCAAACAAGCTACTAGGCTGGCACAGTGATGTTAAAGTTAAACCTGTATGAAACTTACCATATGCATGGCTGAGCTACGGGGAGGATGGGGTTCCATCAAGAGTTGCGAGGGGGTCTGTCCAAAGTTCTTGATCTGGTTTTCCACTGCCTCTCTCATAACGGGATCTGAGATAGCTTCTAGATCCACGTTACCTTCGTAGGTTAGGTAGTAAAGAACATTTTAAAATATTAGCTTTTTCCTTTGTATTATTGTTCAACATTGTTAAAAATATAGCCTACTTTTAAAATGCCTGCCTCGGTGTTTGTTTCACAACAAAATAATGACCCTTTCAAATCTTGCTCGTGGGTTCAATCCCAGCCGAGGTATGGAATTTTATCCTCAATATAATTTGAGACTTTGACCACAATAATAGTAGTAGCCTACTGCTGAGTAAAGGGACTTTACAGTCCTATGCGAGCAGTATAAATAAGCACTATTATTATTATTATTATTATTATTACTTAAAAAAAAAGATAGTCGTCGCAAATTAAAATAAATCCGCAATAGATAATTAACTCATAATCATGACCAAGTAGCCTCCATGACCATCACACTAGGCTTGCACGCCCGGAGATGCCGATTTCCGGCAGGGTTTTTCTGTTCTGTGTTTGTTTCACAACAAAATAATGACCCTTTCAAATCTTGCGTTCTTATTGGGACACCCTTTATAAGACATCTTAGTAAATTTCGTGTTGGTGTATTTTTCCTCCAATTACTATTTCCTTGAGACTTAGGCATAGATTTTGACCGTAAGGTGAGCATAAATCAGGGATTCAAGGGTCATCCAGTATTGACCCAGCTAGCACGGGTTAAGTCGGTGAGGTAGCGGTCAAGACGCTCAATTGATCATAATCTAAGAGAATTGCCTGATGTGAGAAGAGTCAGGTTCGATTCTAGCTGGTTTGAAATTTTTTGTTTACCCAGCAATATTTCCGACCTGAAAAACCTCAGTGGTGCAGTGGTTAACGCATTGGGCTTTGGATCTGGAGGTTGGTGGTTCGAGTCCAAGTCAAGTCAAAAAATTTATCTAGGTGTAATAATTGGGGAACGATATTTGAGACAAGCATTTAAGTATGCTTATTTGCTTAACACAATTAAAAATAGATGTTGTTTAAAACAAGGTATAATGAACACGCAATCTGCAATGTATTTCATATGAAAAGCTAGATCACATGTATTATAACAAATTATATCCATCTAATTAGGTATATATATTTTTATTTATTTATTTATTTTTTTTTTTTTCAAGTTAACCAAAATGGACCAAGATTAATCAAAGCTTTTTTTTTCTGGTGAAAAACTTGGTTAGCCTTGGTCAGGGAACGAACTATTTTTCGGTTCTATTTGGTTAGGCTGTTTTCTATTTTGTTTCGAAATGGAATTGGAATAGAAAAGCCAAAAATTCGGTAAGGCCAAAACGAGTTTTTTCCGCGGGGAAGGGAAGGGTCAATGACCTGTTATCACCTAGGTTAAGCTACCGTGACACTTACCTGCAGGTTATCATTATGGGACTCGTGTCGGAGTCTATTTCCGTTCATAGTGAAGGCAGCTATGTGTCCCCTCTCATAGTTGACCACTATGACTCCCTCTCTGGACATGACCACACTCTCTGGAGATGCAAAGCCACTAGGGGGATCTAGAGACCGCAGCAGATCACCGAACGTCGTATGCACCTGACGGGGAGAAGAAGGGTATGTTAGTGGGGAGATGAGTGTTTCATCGCTGTTTTCATTTCGTAGATTGTTTTGCGAACATCTGGTGTAAGAGAATGAGATGGATGTGACATGTGTTAAGAAGAGATGATGAATGTTTGATGAAGAGTGTTTGGGAAGGAGAATTAACAGGGACGAGAAGAAGAGGACGCCCAAAGCTGAGATGGAAGGACCAGATCAAGAGAGACATGGCAAAAATTAACATTACGGAAGAAGCTCAAGACCAAACAGTTTGGCGAGTCTTCTAGGCTTCAAATGGCCCTGGCAGTAAGACTTTTTTTTAGTGAGTATTTCACCACTGTTTTTATTTCATAGCAATGCAACAATCATATCAATATTGAGCTATTGATCAATAACTCACCAGCACAGGTCCTAGCTGTGATCCCGACACGACCAAGCCTAGCTCCGCAGAGATAGCCACCGAAGTCACCGGTTGTTCATGTCCAGTGAGCGTCGCGCGCGGTGTAGGCGTGTCTGTTTCACCCACTATGCTCTGCGTGCGCGCGTTCCAATGCCATAGCAGTACGGTACAGTCTGCACTACCAGAGGCGATGAAACAGTCAGCCGTGATGTTGCACTCTGAGCGAGACAGACACGTGACCACGCCGTAGTGACCGAATATGATTTGCACGATGCGAGCTGCAACAGAGAAATAGAAAGATTTTGGTATTGTTGTTTTATGAATCAATTTGATATCCCACCCAAAGAGGACCGATCAATCTTTATATTGGTAGCATAGGGATCAAACTTGCCCTCTTGTAACGCCAGGTACATAGTTGTGAACGGTTCCTGAAAAACGCAACATGGCCATTTCATTAATATTCAATCGAGGAATTAATTTATTATTAATAATATTGTTATTTACGGTAGAAAGAGATTAGAGAACCCCTTGACCTTAGCGCTAAATTCCTTGCCTCGACTGGGATTGAAACCTGCAGTCTCCTGATTACAAAATAAGCGCTTGAAAACTGATCTGCCAATAACGTAGGTACTTGATATACATACATTTTAACATTAATTAACACGATTTCAATTTGATCATAATTGCAAAATATTTCACATTTGAACTAACCTTAGGGGTGTAGTGGTTAGCGCGGTGGACTTCGGATCTGGAGGTTGGTACGTGATGTTGCACTCTGAGCGAGACAGACACGTGACCACGCCGTAGTGACCGAATATGATTTGCACGATGCGAGCTGCAACAGAGAAACAGAAAGATTATGGTATTGTTGTTTTATTAATCAATTTGATATCCCGCCCAAAGAGGACCGATCAATCTTTATATTGGTAGCATAGGACTGAAAAGTTTATCTCTACTTCTTCTTCCTCTTCTTCGCCTCCAAACACAGAGTCGAAAAAACTCAGACCCCGCCGGGAATTGAATCCGGGATCTCCGATGTTCAAGCCTAATATGATTCGGCCACGGAGGTTGTTCCATTTTATCTTAATTTATTTGAGAGAATATTTAATTTTTCAACACCTAATAATGGAGCTCTGAGGGTTAGGTGGTAGAGAACGCTCCGGCGTTAACCTAGCCTTTCGCTCAAGAGTCCATTACTGACCGAACGATAGTGAGACCTCAAAAAAAAAAAAAAAAAAAAAAAAAAAAAAAAAAAAAAAAACCAAACCGCCGGGAATTGAATCCGGGATCTCCGATGTTCAAGCCTAATATAATTCGGCCACGGAGGTTGTTCCATTTTATCTTAATTTATTTGAGAGAATATTTAATTTTTCAACATCTAATAATGGAGCTCTGAGGGTTAGGTGGTAGAGAACGCTCCGGCGTTAACCTCGCCTTTCGCTCAAGAGTCCATTACTGACCGAACGATAGTGAGGTCTACAGTTCACAGAACTACTCAAAACTACTTTACAGACTTTGTCTTCAAAATATTACTGATTTGTTTGTTTCACCAAACAAAACTCACCATTATCCGTAGAGAACACTCGGAAGCTGTTATCCCAGAAGCCGCACGCCAGCAGGAATCGACTATCCACCGTAGTGACAAAACAGTTATGTCGTACGCGTAACTTCTGACTGAAATTGTCACCCAGATGTCTCTTGGGTACAGGGGCGTTGTTATTGGACGTGGGGTGGGTAAGAATGGGGTCTAGGGTCAGGGGCAGATTGCCCGGGGGTGACCCCGGGGTCTCCGCGTAGCTTGGGGACTGTATGGACGCTGCAATGGGGACGGGAATGGTGTTACATTTAGAATAATGATAAAATAAGTTTCTTTGTGTTATTATATCACAACTTTGGTGCTTGCTGCAGCATAGTAGGATTTTCCAAATATCTTAATAATTCAGCGCTCAATGTTCAGCTACCATGCTAGCACCGGTCGCTATGCACATTTACATAGCTACCCATTTTCCTCACGAGGCTGAGTGGGCCCCGCAACAGCCAGTCACGGAATCAATCATTTGTAAATTTTCGACCTAGCCAGGAATCGAACCCGAGTCTCCCGCGTTCAAGGAGAGCGAAGTGAACATTACGCCATGGGAGCTGAGTCAAGTAAGTAAATGAATGGCAGGATTGGCAGGCAACAATTTGAATACTCTCAAGATTTAGAATCACGTATACATTTATACTGCCGAACTATTCATACTTCCTTAGGACTGAATAGTTATGAAGAAATGAAAAGATTGCCAGAAGAAAGAGAAGAATGGAAGACTGCAGCAAACCAGTTGTACAACTGATAACCCTATGATGATGATACAGTCATTCCGAATCCTGGTGGAATAAGTCACCCGAACTAGGAAATTTTGTCATATTCCGGAATCGAACCCGGGACCTTCTGTTACTCACCAGCATAGTCCGGGTTCCAGCGGTTGATGGCAAACTGATGGTTTGCAGTGACAGTGACCACGCTTGGCATATGGAGAGTGACATAGGTGTTGGCTGTGACGTGACATATGGGCGAGTTGGACGGAAACTTGAGAGACATACACACGTCGTCTAGTACTGTAGAGAACATCATTGGACTCTGCAATAGAATAGAGGTAATAGTGATTAGAATATAAACTGTTTATACTGACCCAATGAGACTGAAAAGTTCCTTTACTACCGCAGTCTATAGTCTTAAACAAAGTCTCCATGTTTAATTGGCACAGAATAAATTCAGCAATGTAATTATAAATAATGGATCTATGCTAAGGTGCCAATGAGTCAAAACTCCTGAAAAAAACCTGTAACATGAAAATAATCTTAATTTTCTTTTACAATGAAATCAATATTTGACGTCCAGGAGATACAGCCCTGATACTTCCTCCGATCCGTTTGTCGTCAAAAGAGAACTGCGCAGAAATGTGCCATCATTAATTCATATAAAGACAGCCGTTTATCACGCCAATCGAACGCGCAGGCAAAAATTGTGATTATACATTCTATAGATAAAATTTTGAGGACCGCCGCGAACAGCGGGAATACGCGAACAAAGCGCGGTCTACGCACGTACAACGCGGATACGCGAGCAGACCGGCTACCAAACCATAGCTAACAACCGCGGATAGGCGAACAAAGCTGGATACCGCGAGCACACAGTGACCGCTGTTAAGATTACGCGACACGCTGTATGACGCGAACTTACCATACGGTTGCATAGAGATGGATGAGCTACTTATGAATGAAGGGGAAGTAAAATAAATCAACTCAAACCTATGGTCACAATGTAGGAGTTCATCAATCATTCTGACTACATGTTGCGAGGGGGTCTAGTCCAAAGTTTCTTGATCTGGATTTTGTCAGAGCTCACCCTTCTGCCGCTCTCATAACGGGATCTTGAGATACCTCTCTTTCTGAGATATCTCCATCGTTCAACATGATTATTTTTTTTCAACAAGAGGTTTTT
>NW_007378926.1:0-4857 GCF_000475195.1 Diaphorina citri | reverse complement strand
CAGCTTCCGGTCCTGTAGGAAAATCAATGTTAGGTTATATTGGTCTGACCGGTTGAGTTGAGTTTAATAGGACTTAGGGCCGAATTTTAAACTCGGATCATCATTTAATCCTGGTCAGGATTAGCTTCTAGGAGAGTATTCTATGTGGGAAAGTAATGTTGGACAATTAGTTTGACTAACTAAGACAGGAACTGAAAGTAGTTTTAAAAAAAAATCTTAAAACCTCCCCGAACACTCTAAGCCTAACCGCCCCTTAAAGGTAATCCGGTTTTAAAATTCGACCCTTAGGTGTAGGGGCAGCAGCCTCAAAAGATGGCTCTCTCAATTTACTGCTGTCTTTTCTCAGTTCATCTCAACTCAAATCAAATCATGAACTTTGTGGTAAAGCAGAGAGCTTCTTCACAACTTTAGTAGGCATCACTAGTATCACAGCATTACTAAGAGCTTCCTTTACTATTAATTTTCATCTACTCGTATCATCATTTTACACTGGTAATGCCGCCACTGGTTCCTACTCGATTAAAGTAGCAAACTCAATTGTCCTCACGAGGCTGAGTGCACCCCGAACTCCAAGCACAGAGCCGAAAAAACTTCGATCCCGCCGGAAATCGAACCCAAGACCCCCAGAGTGCAAGCCTATTGTGATACCCACTAGGCCATGGAGGCTACTCTAAGAAAATGTTTATCAAGCGTGAAGTGTTTCTTAGAATAGGGCCCTTAGTTCTCAGGGTCTTACCTCTCTGCTTGTATCCGAAGATGAGATCTATCCACTCATATCTGCGTAGATAAATATAAGTATTACATAGACATGGGTATTTAAATATTACTTTTCACTGAGACATGGGTAGTTAGCAGTAAATACAACTACTCAAAACTACTTTACAGACTTTGTCTTCAAAATATTACTGATTTGTTTGTTTCACCATACAAAACTCACCATTATCCGTAGAGAACACTCGGAAGCTGTTATCCCAGAAGGATCAAACTTGCCCTCTTGTAACGCCAGGTACATAGTTGTGAACGGTTCCTGAAAAACGCAACATGGCCATTTCATTAATATTCAATCAAGGAATTAATTTATTATTTATAATATTGTTATTTAAGGTAGAGATTAGAGAACCCCTTGACCTTAGCGCTAAATTCCTTGCCTCGACTGGGATTGAAACCTGCAGTCTCCTGATTACCAAATAAGCGCTTGAAAAATGATCTGCCAATAACGTAGGTACTTGATATACACACATTTTAACATTAATTAACACGATTTCAATTTTTGAACTAACCTTAGTGACGGTAGAGATTAGAGAACCCCTTGACCTTAGCGCTAAATTCCTTGCCTCGACTGGGATTGAAACCTGCAGTCTCCTGATTACCAAATGAGCGCTTGAAAACTGATCTGCCAATAACGTAGGTACTTGATATACACACATTTTAACATTAACATGATTTCAATTTGATCATAATTGCAAATATTTCACATTTGAACTAACCTTAGTAGTGTAGTGGTTAGCGCGGTGGACTTCGGATCTGGAGGTTGGTGGTTCGAGTAAAAGTCAAGTCATAAAATTTAGCGTAGTTTATCAATAGAGGAACAACATTTGTGACAAGCATTAATGCTTAGCAAAATTTTTCAAAGAACTACACATCACACCTTGGTTGGTTTGTAGTCAGTCCAGTGCTCTCCGGTTAATCAGGAGGTCTCCGGTTCGAATCGACGGACTAGTTTAGCTATTTATGTGTTCATCTCTCTGAAAAATGTACTTACCACTATTTAAGTCAAGTCATAAAATTTAGCGTAGTTTATCAATAGAGGAACAACATTTGTGACAAGCATTAATGCTTAGCAAAATTTTTCAAAGAAATACACATCACCCCTTGGTTGGTTTGTAGTCAGTCCAGCTCGCCTTTTAATCAGGAGGCCTCCGGTTCGAATCGAACATTTGTGACAAGCATTAATGCTTAGCAAAATTTTTCAAAGAACTACACATCACACCTTGGTTGGTTTGTAGTCAGTCCAGTGCTCGCCTGTTAATCAGGAGGCCTCCGGTTCGACTCGACGGACTAGTTTAGCTATTTATGTGTTCATCTCTCTGAAAAATGTACTTACCACTATTGTTGTTGTACCGGCTTTAGCTATAGCCAAAAGGTGATGACAAAATAGAGAAAATAGTTATCTCTTTTATCAGTACTTACCACTCTCACTAGCCAGTTGAGAACATAAACCCCACGATAGTGAGGTCTACAGTTCACAGAACTACTCAAAACTACTTTACAGACTTTGTCTTCAAAATATTACTGATTTGTTTGTTTCACCAAACAAAACTCACCATTATCCGTAGAGAACACTCGGAAGCTGTTATCCCAGAAACCGCACGCCAGCAGGAATCGACTATCCACCGTAGTGACAAAACAGTTATGTCGTACGCGTAACTTCTGACTGAAATTGTCACCCAGATGTCTCTTGGGTACAGGGGCGTTGTTATTGGACGTACGCGTAACTTCTGACTGAAATTGTCACCCAGATGTCTCTTGGGTACAGGGGCGTTGTTATTGGACGTGGGGTGGGTAAGAATGGGGTCTAGGGTCAGGGGCAGATTGCCCGGGGGTGACCCCGGGGTCTCCGCGTAGCTTGGGGACTGTATGGACGCTGCAATGGGGACGGGAATGGTGTTACATTTAGAATAATAATAAAACAAGTTTCTTTGTGTTATTATATCACAACTTTGGTGCTTGCTGCAGCATAGTAGGTTTTTCCAAATATCTTAATAATTCAGCGCTCAATGTTCAGCTACCATGCTAGCACCGGTCGCTATGCGCATTTACATAGCTGCCCATTTTCCTCACGAGGCTGAGTGGGCCCCGCAACAGCCAGTCACGGAATCAATCATTTGTATGATACAAATTTTCGACCTAGCCAGGAATCGAACCCGGGTCTCCCGCGTTCAAGGAGAGCGAAGTGAACATTACGCCTTGTACCTCTCCTCGAAATATGCCATACGACTTGGATTCAGAGCTCCGATTGGCTGAAAACACACAGAGAAACAATTAAAATGAACTGCTCTGATACAGAGTCTAGCCTACAGTCTTCTTTTTTGCGTTTTTCGTCAGCTTCTCTAACAGCCCTAACTAGGGTCATTGCTTTGGGCTGACATTTAGTTATGGCTACAAATTTTAGAAGTGAATGCCCTTCGCTTGTACCTCTCCTCGAAATATGCCATACGACTTGGATTCAGAGCTCCGATTGGCTGAAAACACACAGAGAAACAATTAAAATGAACTGGAGCAGAGTCTAGCCTACAGTCTTCTTTTTCTTCGCCTTTTCCCGTGTACAGACGGGGTCGGCGTTTTTCGTCAGCTTCTCTAACAGCCCTAACTAGGGTGATTGCTTTGGGCTGACATTTAGTTATGGCTACAAATTTTAGAAGTGGATGCCGTTCGTACTCAACCTTTGCTATTTCTCACTGAGACTAACCACGTGTTCATCTCTCTGAAAAATGTACTTACCACTATTGTTGTTGTACCGGCTTTAGCTATAGCCAAAAGGTGATGACAAAATAGAGAAACTAGTTATCTCTTTTATCAGTACTTACCACTCGCACTAGCCAGTTGAGAACATAAACCCCCGTAGAGTAATGAGTACCATAGTGGAAAGGTTTTATATTCTCATGCTCCCAACTGTTGTACCTCTCCTCGAAATATGCCATACGACTTGGATTCAGAGCTCCGATAGGCTGAAAACACACAGAGAAACAATTAAAATGAACTGCTCTGATACAGAGTCTAGCCTACAGTCTTCTTTTTCTTTGCCTTTTCCCGTGTACAGACGGGGTCGGCGTTTTTCGTCAGCTTCTCTAACAGCCCCAACTAGGGTGATTGCTTTGGGCTGACATTTAGTTGTGGCTACAAATTTTAGAAGTGGATGCCCTTCGTACTCAACCTTTGCTATTTCTCACTGAGACTAACCAACATTTCTTACCTTTGACAAATCCCTGTAATTGGTAGACAAGCTCAGATCCAACTCTTTGGAATCGTAATTGGTTAGAACCCACGGGAATACTGGATACTGGTTCAAGTCATTGTATGTTCTCCCTGTAATCAAACAGATAACGATAAAATAGAAAAACTCCCTGTAATTAAACAGATAAAAATAGAATAAAATGTAATAGTTTTTTTTCATTCCTCTATTTTCTTTGGAATCGTAATTGGTTAGAACCCACGGGAATACTGGATACTGGTTCAAGTCATTGTATGTTCTCCCTGTAATCAAACAGATAAAGATAAAATAGAAAAACTCCCTGTAATTAAACAGATAAAAATAGAATAGAATGTAATAGATTTTTTTTTATTCCTGGGATCGAACCCACGCTCTCCTGTTTACCAGGCGAGCATCTTGACCACTACGCCACTAAGGCAGGCAATAATAGTACCTACCTATTTTGGAGAAGAAGGTATTGACTATCTATTAATGTATTTTTGAAGTTGACTTGGACAGAGTGAAATGAGCCCTGCGCTACACTCATTAGTTAACTCTACGCTACCTTTAGATTTAAATATTGTAGGTGTTGCACACCCGTTTAGATCCGTTAATAAGAATACTAAGCATATTGAAGTTGTCGCGACAACGTACAAGGGAGGTTATACCCTCACAGGAAAATCGGGGAATATGTTTTCGTTTTATTTCTTTGAATAATTCTTTCTATTCGTTTAGTGATGTGATTTCATAGCTACAATTAAGAATAACCTGTAGAAATCTTGGGTAAAAATTCCAGAAAAAAGAAAAGCCATCTCCAGTTTAGACCAATTTTATTATAATGAATATTTTGTTGCAGGTTATAATTACTATTTTATAAATTAAAAATA
>NW_007378925.1:70784-77061 GCF_000475195.1 Diaphorina citri | reverse complement strand
TAAAAAAGAAAAAAAAAAAAAATGTCGTTCACAGGCTACTAAAATTAGGTACCTATTGCGCGAAGGACCTACTGTCCGTAAAGTTAAAGCGCTTTAAAGAAAATAAATAAATAAATGATAAAAAAATAGGTAATAATAAAAAAAGGTATCCTTTATTTAAATTATGTATTCTTAGTGACAGCCTTTTTTATGAATGCCTGGAATCCTTTTGAGTATGCAATGTGCTAGACACAGTAATTAACAGAACGGAGGAACGGATTTCCAAGAGGTTAGAGGCACTCCTTCTCTCTTGGATTTCGGAACGCCAAGACCTTAGCAGATAAGTTCCCTCTATCAAACCTCTTTTTTCCTATCCTTTCTTCCTTCTCTCTTCGATTTCGGGACGAGTTTTCCCTCACCTTATCTTGCACATTAAGGAGCGCGGCAGCGCTCCGCCCCGCCAAGTCAAGAAAGTTTGACCGCTCGGAATGTATGGCCAGCATAATCACTTTACCAGGGTGCAATATTTCCAGAAGAGCTTAGTTTTTGCTCTTGTGGTGAAGCCTCAGGTAACCAGGGCCGAGTAGTAGTAAAATTATTTTCGCAAAACAAAGGCTGTTTTCCTCACCTTATCCTGCACATCCGCATGAATGGCCAACATAATCAGCACCACCATATTCTCCGTTTTAGTGGTATCTTGGCCAGCATAATCACTTTACCAGGGTGCTATATTTCCAGAAGAGCTTAGTTGTTGCTGTTGTGGTGAAGCCTCAGGTAACCATCAGGGCCGAGGAGTAGTAAAATTATTTTCGCAAAACAAAGGCTGTTTTCCTCACCTTATCCTGCACATCCGCATGTATGGCCAACATAATCAGCACCACCATATTCTCCGTTTTAGTGGTATCTTGTCCGGCCCCTATAATGGTGATAATCTGACTGATAAGTTCCTCATCATCAGACTTTACATAGTCAGTGTTCTCCATAATCAGCTCCGCGAACGATTTGGCCTCTGGATCCATCAGGTGGCTGGACGGGTCTTTTATCTGGAATCGAACACGAGAAATTAAACTAATACCTAATAATAATATTGGTACATTGCAAAGTATTTTTTAGGTATTGTACTCTGATTATGTAAATCCAAATTGTACCTTTGTTTATTATTATTACCTTCTTCATTGTATTGTATTATAATCAAAATAAAGAAAAAACTTTACATTACATTAGGAGTAGGAGAAAAAGGAAGACGGAGGAAGAAGAAGAAGAAGAAGAAGAAGAAGAAGGATGAGGAAGAAGAAGAAG
This sequence comes from Diaphorina citri, assembly GCF_000475195.1. Lineage (NCBI taxonomy): Eukaryota > Metazoa > Arthropoda > Insecta > Hemiptera > Psyllidae > Diaphorina > Diaphorina citri. The sequence goes on along the minus strand of NW_007378925.1, from coordinate 75,783 downwards.
GAGGAGGAAGAAGAAGGAGGAGGAGGAAGAAGATGAAGAAGACGAAGATGAAGAGAAAGAAGACGAAGAGGAAGAATAAGAAGAGGAAGAGGAAGAAGTATTAGGAGGAGGAGGAGGAGGAGAAGGAGAAGAAGAAGAAAGAGAAGCAGAAGAGGAAGTTCCTTCAACCTTTAACATCCGAGGCCACAAAGTGAGCTTCAACTCCGTTTACGTTTTGATCTCGGTTTAGGCAAGCTGATTGGCTAAATTTGGGAATTTTTTTAAAAATCAACCAATCAAATTGCTTAATCCAAGAGTTAAACTTAAACCGAGTAGTATTAGGAGGAGGAGAAGGAGAAGAAGAAGAAAGAGAAGCAGAAGAGGATGTTCCTTCAACCTTTAATATCCGGGGCCACAAAGTGAGCTTCAACTCCGTTTACGTTTTGGTCTCGGTTTAGGCAAGCTCATTGGCTAAATTTGGGAAATTTTTAAAAATCAACCAATCAGATTGCAATCCAAGAGTTAAACTTAAATCGAGTTTAAACTCACTTTGTGGCCCCCCACCTAAATATCTTTTTAAGCAACCCGTGTGGGCTCTACGTATTACGTACCTCACTACATAGTCAGCGTTCTCCATAATCAGCTCCGCGAACGATTTGGCCTCTGGATCCATAAGGTGGCTGGACGGGTCTTTTATCTGGAATCGAACACGAGAAATCAAACTAATACCTAATAATAATTGGTACATGACAAAGTATTTTTTAGGAGTAGGAGAAAAAGGAAGAAGGAGGAGGAAGACGAAGAGGAAAAAGAAGGAGGAGGAAGAAGATGAAGAAGACGAAGATGAAGAGAAAGAAGATGAAGAGAAAGAAGATGAAGAGAAAGAAGACGAAGAGGAAGAAGTATTAGGAGGAGGAGAAGGAGAAGAAGAAGAAAGAGAAGCAGAAGAGGAAGTTCCTTCAACCTTTAATATCCGGGGCCACAAAGTGAGCTTCAACTATGTTTACGTTTTGATCTCGGTTTAGGTAAGCTGATTGGCTAAATTTGGGAAATTTTTAAAAAACTTAAATCTTAAATCGAGTTTAAACTCACTTTGTGGCCCCCCACCTAAATATCTTTTTAAGCAACCCGTGTGGGCTCTACGTATTACGTACCTCAGCATTCTCTTTCTCCCTGTTCATTTTCTGCCGCTTCCGGATTCGATCCAAGGTCCTCTGTGCCTCGTCGATGAGTACTTGGACATGTGCTTTCTGTCGCGCCTTCAATCCTATTAGACGGCACACCAGATCCGAGTGTAAAATCGGGTTCAGCATCCGCGACATACCGATCTGCCGACAATCAAAAACTGCCGCTTGTAGAAGTGGACTTTTTTGACCGAGCGAAGTGAGGTCTAGGTTTTAAATCGACAGTTTTGCATCTGGTTTGGATGTTTGTAACGCTTTTACTCGAGATTGCCTGATAAAATTTTCATGGAATAGGGGCAAGAGTTCAAACAGTGAGGTATGGGGGGATGCTTCAGATTTTCGGAGTCTGACCCTCAGTGAGGAACAACCCCCCCCCCCTAAAATATTTAAACACATTTTAATTTTAATTTAGTAGAACTACGTCCTGATAATATTCTAATAAATTATATAACACTATGTTAATTTCAGTTAAGTAGTTAACCCTTCAATGCACTCACTTGAAACGCCGAATCGAAATTGACCAGAAACTCATGGCTCGGATTTTCCTGCGCCCGCGGGTTGATGCCAAGTGTACTCATCATCACCATGTCAAACGTTGCCAGATTGATGTCTTCCTCCGGATTGAAGCTTGTCCGACCGTCCGCTAGGTGGCGCCACTTGTTGACCAAGATGGCCGCCTCCGAGTGAAAGATCCGGATGTAGCTTTTGAGAACGCTGAAGTGAAATACGTTGACGATCAACTTTCGCGAGGCTTTCCATTTGGGTATGTCAGGGTTAACGAAGATGCCTGGAATTCAAGAGAAACTTTTGGAGATGTAATTCAAAAAGATTTTTAAAAAGAAAGAAGGAGGAGGAGGAGGAGGAGGAGAAGAAGAAGAAGAAGAAGAAGAAGAAGAAGAGGAAGAAGAAGAAAAAGAAGATGAAGAGGAAGAAGGAAAAGTTTGATAGGCTTACTTTGACTTCTGATCTTCTGACGTCCTTTAATCCCTCAGGTATACAGATAGAGGGAACTGAAACTGCTGTAGATTTATAGTGCCGAAAGCGAAGAGAGAAGGAAGAAAGGATACGCCAGGCCCGAGAATGAACCTTTAGGATAAAATCCGCCCCGGTTACAAGACAGACGGAAATGTCAGCCCAAAGCGATCACCCTAGTTAGGGCTGATTGAGAGGCTGACGAAAAACGCCAACCCCGTCTGTGTGTATTTGATTGTTCTTCCCAACTCGGTCATGAATCGAGTTTCTCGCCAAACTTTGAACGAAGAGCCCTTGTGTTTTTAGAAACCTACATGGAGTGGGTGAAAGAAGTAACTCAACTGGCCTCCAGCATAGCGCCTTTCTCCGACCCAACGATCTGCGACGACCCTTTCAAATGTGACGAAGATACCATACTCCCGGACACCATCTGTGGGAAGTTGGCCAAACGCAACCAAATCCGGCCTCAATGTAACTACTGCGCTAACGAGTGTATCCTCACCAATACCCCGTCTGTGTGTATTTGATTGTTCTTCCCAACTCGGTCATGAATCGAGTTTCTCGCCAAACTTTCAACGAAGAGCCCTTGTGTTTTTAGAAACCTACATGGAGTGGGTGAAAGAAGTAACTCAACTAGCCTCCAGCATAGCGCCTTTCTCCGACCCAACGATCTGCGACGACCCTTTCAAATGTGACGAAGATACCATAATCCCGGACACCATCTGTGGGAAGTTGGCCAAACGCAACCAAATCCGGTCTCAATGTAACTACTGCGCTAACGAGTGTATCCTCACCAAATTGGGCCAGAAATTCCCCAAGATTATAGTGGGCAAGAATGTCGAATTGAAGAAACCAAGTGACTTTAAGCTTTACACGACCGCTGGGAATGGATTGAGGATTTATATTGTCAATAATACCAGTGGATCATAAATCTGTACATATCTGTAGGGGAGAAAATAGAATATTATACTTTGTTTATCCTGCTTGAATGAGACTAAAAAGTCCTTTTACCTACATGGAGACTAAATGTCCTACCTACAACTGTTGAGATAATGGGACTACATGTCCTGATTTTTATTTGTAGGGGAGAAAATAGAATATTATACCTTGTTTATCCTGCTCGAATGAGACTAAAAAGTCCTTTTACCTACATGGAGACTAAATGTCCTACCTACAACTGTTGAGATAATGGGACTACATGTCCTGATTTGACAGTCTAAATAAAGCACTAATATCTAATTTACCACTGCAGTTTAAACTAGGTCTTTTCTGCCTTCAAGATGATCACAGCACCCAACTGTCAGGAGCTCAGGAAGGAAGTGTCCAGGATCCTACCAAGACATAGGTAGATCCTCTTTAGAAAGCTATCTTTTTTCGGAAGCATAGAACTCAAGGACCTACATACATAAAATTATACATTGGTATAGTCTACTTTTACCTTCACACGTGTTTTAATATCGTCAACAAAATCTACCTTACATGACACCTTACTAATTATTATTGTGAAGTATGGAACGATTGTATCCTGCTCGAATGAGACTAAAAAGTCCTTTTACCTAAATACCTACATGGAGACTAAATGTCCTACCTATACAACTGTTGAGATAATGGGACTACATGTCCTAATTCGACAGTCTAAATAAAGCACTAATATCTAATTTACCACTGCATTTTAAACTAGGTCTTTTCTGCCTTCAAAATGATCACAGCACCTAACTGCCAGGAGCTCAGGAAGGAAGTGTCCAGGATCCTACCAAGACATAGATCCTCCTTAGAAAGCTATCTTTCTTCGGAAGCATAGAACTCAAGGACCTACATACATAAAATTATACATTGGTATAGTCTAGTTTTACCTTCACACGTGTTTTAATATCGTCAACAAAATCTACCTTACATGACACCTTAATTAACTGCCAGGAGCTCAGGAAGGAAGTGTCCAGGATCCTACCAAGACATAGATCCTCCTTAGAAAGCTATCTTTTTTCGGAACCATAGAATTCAAGGACCTACTTACATAAAATTATACATTGGTATAGTCTAGTTTTACCTTCACACGTGTTTTAATATCGTCAACAAAATCTACCTTACATGACACCTTACACCTTACTAATTATTATTGTGAAGTATGGAACGATTAGAACGTTTAGAGGGCATATTTTGTTCGTAAATCTAGGCACGGGTGAAGAAAGAAGTAAATATCACAACATAAATCACGTGAAATTTATATTGATTTTTTTTTTTCTTTCATTTATTTATGACTTGTTTGAACATATTTATGACTTGTTTGAACATTTTTACAATGATAGATACCTGATGAGCACACACACTATGAGGTAGACCTGACAGGCGGACCTGTTCAGCCATATCTGCCAGGTCTAGCTAATAGTGAGTGGTCGGGCTAAGCTGGTCTACTCCCCGTTTAGAGTCTCCGAGCCAAACCCTCAGCTACAGAGGCTGCTGTCAATATGAGCAAATATAATATATGGTTTGTTTGAAAATTTTGGAAATATATTTCTCACTCTGACATCCAATTTGTCAAATTGTCACCAAATTTTTGATTTACTCCCCATTTGTCACAGAATTGTCGCCTCTCTAAAATAAACCAGATTGGTATATAAGGAGGATGATAATTTAATATAAACCACGAGTTTTGATCAATTTGATCAGTAGCGAAACAGTTCGCGTTGGGACAGTTTTTGTCTAGAAAGAAGTTCATCATTTTCTGATCAACATGGCTCCAAATATCAAGTTCTCAATTGCAACTATCTTCCTGCTCAGTTTTAGAATAGAATAGAATATAGGTACCTTGTTTATACTACCAGCATAGGACTGAAAAGTCCCTTTACTCTCGCAGTCTAAACAAG
>NW_007378925.1:34136-65686 GCF_000475195.1 Diaphorina citri | reverse complement strand
TCCTAGCTCATCTAGAAGTGGGTTAGAATTAGTATGAGTGAGTCAGTTACACAAGGGGCTGTATATATTTAGGATAAAATAATGGGAGGTAATACCAACCTATATTTACATTTTACTCAGACAAATCTACAATTTTATGTTGTAGATTATAATCAATGTAATAATGTAATTGAATATTTATGAAGGTTATTGCGATAATGATGTAAATATGAAAATTGTAGTTATTATCAAGTACCACCAGCATAGGACTGAAAAGTCCCTTTACTCTCGCAGTCTAAACAAGGTCTTATATATTTGATTGGTAATGACATTACATTTTATGGACAATAATAAAATTAAGACCTGCTTAAACCGGATGAGGTTAATCCTGTCCCAGAAGTTAGAAATCCCAAAAGAAGGAAATAAGTAAATGGGAAGTATTGTGTCTCATAAGGCCTTATCGTCCCGAAATCGAATAAAGAAGGAAGAAAGGATAGGAGAAAGCCAGCCGTTCCGAGAACGAACATTATTCGCCCAGGATACTAAAATAATGGGAGGTAATACCAACCTATATTTACATTTTACTCAGACAAATCTACAATTTTATGTTGTAGATTATAATCAATGTAATTGAATATTTATGAAGGTTATTGCGATAATGATGTAAATATGAAAATTGTAGTTATTATCAAGTAGTTAAGTAAGTAAATACCTCTCAAGTTTAGACAGCACTCACCTTACTCTTATCTGAAATAGAATCTCTATAGGTGATAACAGCCTAGTTAGCTTGGTTGGTGGCGCGTCTGCCTTGTAAGCGCTAGGTCACCTACCAAATTTCAGCTTTCTAGGTGTTGTGGTTCTCGAGATAGAGCGATCAGTGTGTGAACTATGAAATGTGAAATGTGAAATGTGAACTGTGAAATGTGAATGAGTGAATGGATCTCGTTCTTATAATATAAGATTGCGATAATGATGTAAATATGAAAATTGTAGTTACCTATTATCAAGTAGTTAACTAAGTAAATACCTCTCAAGTTTAGACAGCACTCACCTTACTCTTATCTGAAATAGAATCTCTAATATAGGTGATAACAGCCTAGTTAGCTTGGTTGGTGGCGCGTCTGCCTTGTAAGCGCTAGGTCACGGCCACGGGTTCGATTCCCGCCCGGGGCAGATTTTATCCTGATGGGATAATGTTCGTTCTCGGAACGGCTGGCTTTCTCCTATCCTGTCTTCCTTCTCTCTTTGCTTCCGGAACGATAAGACCTCGGCAGTTACAGTTCCCTGATTTTATCCTGATGGGATAATGTTCGTTCTCGGAACGGCTGGCTTTCTCCTATCCTGTCTTCCTTCTCTCTTTGCTTCCGGAACGATTAGACCGCGGCAGTTACAGTACCCACTATCAAACCTCATCAAGAAGAAAAAAATAAATAAAAGAAAGGACTTACCTTCTATCATTTCATTGCTCTCACACATCTGATCAAAAAAAAAGAGAGTAAAAAATAACCAGCCGAAAATTTCTATTTCCTGTCAAATCATTGTCGACAATTTTGTTTATTTTAAAACATAATACGTCCAAACAATAAAAAACATACCTATTATCTAGGCTATGATGTAGGAAACCACCTTGGTATTATGTTCCGCAGCTAGATGGGTACTTGTAACTTCTAGAACGGAACAAAATCTGCCAAGTTTACAAAACAGGATTGGAACATTCAAAGACCTTCGGAAGTCTATCTACTTCACTTTCAAATGGGCATTGAAAACTGGGTAACTGAGGACCTTCTAAAAAGTGTCATTTTTCTCGTCAGGTCAATTTCTCATGGGAATTTCTTACTTTTCCATGGAAAATAACCATATTTATGAGGACTTTCTCAGAAGTGTCGATTTCCCGCCTCTCATGGGAATTTCTCGTGGTCAATAGTCAATAGCCATCTGTGAACCTTCTCAAAAGTGTTAATTTTCTAGTCAGGTCGATTGCTTGTCCCATGGGAACTGCTCACATTTTCATGAGAATTTCTCACTTTCTCATTGGAAATTAATAGCCATCAGAGGAAGACCTTCTGGAAGGAGTCGTTTTTCAAAGTCTAGGTCGAATATTTCTTTTTTTCCATGGGAAAAATCAAATTTGGAACCTTTCATGACCTCGGAAGCAGACAGTTGAAGACTTTTTCAAAAGTGTCAAGTGACATGAGAGCAGTGTGGCTATCATTAAAAAAACCTACCTACAATATTATGGGAAAACTTTGAACTACATCTCTCTGACACCCCATGAGGTCACTTGACGTGATAGTAGTGTGTTTCTAAATAGTACGTATCAACGAAATTCATCTCTTCGTCACTGATTTTCCAACAATGCCAATGCAGCAATACTAGTAATCCATCGCATAAGTTATAATAATGGTATAAGTTATGTCAGTGTTACAACCAGATCAGTTATCACAACATCACTAATAAGCCCCTCGTACCTACAATTACAGGTATTCTATGATGATTGTAGGTACAACCTATCTATTACTCATACCATAGGTACCTATGTAGGTACCAGTGACTCATACGATAGGTACCTTTGTAGGTAACTAGGTACCAGTGACGTATCACAAGATTTTCAAATGGGGATTGAGGAAAACCCTCCGTAGAGGGTAGGGTTGAAGGGAAGGGGTGACCCCTATACCTACCAGCCTGCTCATACTGCACGAATTTTACTTCGTCGGAATTTTTCTGGCCACGGGTTCGATTCCCGCCCGGGGCAGATTTTATCCTGATGGGATAATGTTCGTTCTCGGAACGGCTGGCTTTCTCCTATCCTGTGTTCCTTCTCTCTTTGCTTCCGGAACGATTAGACCGCGGCAGTTACAGTTCCCTCTGTCAAACCTCATCAAGAAGAAAAAAAATAAATAAAAGAAAGGACTTACCTTCTATCATTTCATTGCTCTCACACATCTGATCAAAAAAAGAGAGTAAAAAATAACCAGCCGAAAATTTCTATTTCCTGTCAAATCATCTCTTTGATGCCTGAAAAGAAAGTCATAAAAGTCAGGGCGGTTTTTATTATGAAACTAAAAATCATGCAAATTCTCGAGAGTTCAATGCGACATTTGCGACAGTCAGTTATACATATACGTATGTTAGAGTAACCAAGCTAGCAGTTAGTTGTTGGTTGACTGCAGTAGATATACTCCATTCAGAGAAACGGCTCTTGCGGGGCCCCTTAAGCCCTTAAGTACCCAAAATGAAATGACTGAGATTCCCTCATGTGTTAAAGACAGCTATCAAATTTCATTCAAATTGGACTAACCGTTCAGGACTTATGGTACATGAAAGAGGCAACATGTGTTACCTTGATGGAGATCATGGTACATGAAAGAGGCAACATTTGTTACCTTGATAGAGAAAAGAAGAACACAATAGCCGAAAATTGATCTTTCAATATCTTTTTCCTCCCGAAATCTCACGGCATCCCACAAGGTCCCGTGTGGGACCCAGTTTGGCAATCATTGGTCATGGTATCTATCTAGGTCCACCATCGGATTAACATAGGGATCCATCACAGGCATTCCGAGCTCTTTGATGCCTGAAAAGAAAGTCATAAAAGTCAGGGCGGTTTCGGTTTTTATTATGAAACTAAAAATCATGCAAATTCTCGAGAGTTCAATGCGGCATTTGCGACAGTCAGTTATACATATACGTATGTAGAGTAACCAAGCTCGGATTAACATAGGGATCCATCACAGGCATTCCGAGCTCTTTGATGCCTGAAAAGAAAGTCATAAAAGTCAGGGCGGTTTTTATTATGAAACTAAAAATCATGCAAATTCTCGAGAGTTCAATGCGACATTTGCGACAGTCAGTTATAGGTACCTATACGTATGTAGAGTAACCAAGCTAGCAGTTAGTTGTTGGTTGACTGCAGCAGATATACTCCATTCAGAGAAAGGGCTCTTGCAGGGCCCCTTAAGTGCCCAAAATGAAATGACTGAAATTCCCTCATGTGTTAAAGACAGCTATCAAATTTCATTCAAATTGGAATAACCGTTCAGGACTTATGGTACATGAAAGAGGCAACATTTGTTACCTTGATAGAGAAAAGAAGAACACAATAGCCGAAAATTGATCTTTCAATATCTTTTTCCTCCCGAAATCTCACGGCATCCCACAAGGTCCCGTGTGGGACCCAGTTTGGCAATCATTGGTCTTGGTATCTATCTAGGTACGTAGATCCTAGGTATCTATCTAGGTATCTGGTATCTAGGCTATGATGTAGGAAACCACCTTGGTATTATGTTCCGCAGCTAGATGGGTACTTGTAACTTCTAGAACGGAACAAAATCTGCTAAGTTTACAAAACAGGATTGGAACATTCAAAGACCTTCGGAAGTCTACCTACTTCACTTTCAAATGGGCAGGTAACTGAGGACCTTCTAAAAAGTGTCACTTTTCTCGTCAGGTCAATTTCTCATGGGAATTTCTTACTTTTCCATGGGAAATAACCATATTTATGAGGACTTTCTCAGAAGTGTCAATTTCCCGCCTCTCATACAGGATTGGAACATTCAAAGACCTTCGGAAGTCTACCTACTTCACTTTCAAATGGGCAGGTAACTGAGGACCTTCTAAAAAGTGTCATTTTTCTCATCAGGTCGAGTCCTCATGGGAATTTCTTACTTTTCCATGGAAAATAACCATATTTATGAGGACTTTCTCAGAAGTGTCAATTTCCCTACTCTCACGGGAATTTCTCGTGGTCAATAGTCAATAGCCATCTTGGGACCTTCTCAAAAGTGTCAATTTTCTAGTCAGGTCGATTGCTCGTCCCATGGGAACTGCTCACATTTTCATGAGAATTTCTCACTTTCTCATTGGAAATTAATAGCCATCTGAGGAAGACCTTCTGGAAGGAGTCGTTTTTCAAAGTCTAGGTCGAATATTTCTCTTTTTCCATGGGAAAAATCAAATTTGGAACCTTTCATGACCTCGGAAGCAGACAGTTGAAGACTTTCTCAAAAGTGTCATTTTTCACGTCACGTAAGCTCAAGTGACATGAGAGCAGTGTGGCTATCATTAAAAAAAATACCTACAATATTATGGGAAAACTTTGAACTACATCTCTCTGACACCCCATGAGATCACGTGACGTGATAGTAGTGTGTTTCTAAATAGTACGTATCAACGAAATTCATCTCTTCGTCACTGATTTTCCAACAATGCCAATGCAGCAATACTAGTAATCCATCGCATAAGTTATAGTAATGGTATAAGTTATGTCAGTGTTACAACCAGATCAGTTATCACAACATCATCACTAATAAGCCCCTCGTACCTACAATTACAGGTATTCTATGATGATTATAGGTACAACCTATCTATTACTCATACCATAGGTACCTATGTAGGTATACCAGTGACTCATACGATAGGTACCTTTGTAGGTAACTAGGTACCAGTGACGTATTACAAGATTTTCAAGTGGGGATTGAGGAAAACCCTCTGTAGAGGGTAGAGTTGAAGGGAAGGGGTGACTCCTATACCTACCAGCCTGCTCACACTGCACGGATTTTACTTCGTCCGGATTTTTCTCCGTTCAAAGTTAGAATTTTACAGAATTTTTTATCGTTGGCAATGTGAGCACATTAATTCATTTGGATACGCTTCGAGGGGCCGCCTCACGAAAAAAAATACATTACCTAGGTACTTTCCTTCCTATAGGATAAGGAAAGTAAAATTTCTGACGAAAAAAATTACTGTCCAAAAAAAAAAAAAAAAATCGTTTTGTGCAGTGTGAACGGTTTGTACCTTCCCATCCGTGGCACAAGCTCTGCTTATACGGATGGATAGGTATACCATTAATTTATAAAAATTCAGTATGTTCTGAGAGTAATATTGAAAAATAATAAATGGAAACTTAACAAATTAAATCGAGATTTCGCCACTGGTAGGTACAACCTCTTACCTATACTCATTCATGGGATCTACTTCCTGACTTGTCTGTGGTTAATATTGGGTCTCTGAATCGGAAGTGTAAACTAGTGCAGGATTGTAAAAATGTATAACTTCCTTATTCGAAGTTTTTTATTTTGAGGAAAAAACATCGGTAGTTTGCTAGTTTTTTCATTCATGGGATCTACTTCCTGACTTGTCTGTGGTTAATATTGGGTCTCTGAATCGGAAGTGTAAACTAGTGCAGGATTGTAAAAATATATAACTTCCTTATTCGAAGTTTTTTTACTTTTTGAGGAAAAAACATCGGTTGTTTGCTAGTTTTCGAGTTCAAGGTTAACCGTTTTTAAGTTCGAGCGCAGTTAAAAGTTCTTGTTTAATGTCCAACCCTAAACCGGAATATGTTACCTAACCGATTTTCGCCATAGGAACAGTCCCTAATGGGGAAGTGTTATTATAGGTAGGTATCAAAGGTATCATTATAAATTACAAGGATTAAGGAAGTCTTTTACTCGTAGGTAGGTACCTTAGGCTAAAAACAGAGAGGGGCGGAGAGCATAGCCCAAAGAGCATCGAACATCACATAGAGGGAAGAGACGGATTCAAACCAAATAGAGCTGAGAACAAAAAACTCTATGCTCTCCACTCTATTTTGTTAACCTTAGAACCAACCTCAGTGGTCTAGACTCTAGTGGTTAGCGCGTTGGACTTCGGACCTGGAGATTGGTGGTTCGAGTCTAAGTTATGTCATGAAATTTAGCGTAGTTTATCAAGCAGGGAACGACATCTGTGACAAGCATTTATGTTTAACACAATAAAAATTCCTTTTTTTAACCTTAGAAGTATTTTTTCTAACTAGAACAGGTACAGTATACCGTATACCTAAAAGTACAGACCTACTACCTACCTCCTTTGGGAATGAGCAGCTGATAGTCAAACGAGTATTTGGCAGGGTTGGCTCTGGAAATGAAAAATAAATAAATTACCGGTAAGTATAATTATAATTATACTAGTAATTCAGTGAACTGTAGAGAAAGGAAATCAGGAAAAGTCCACTATGAATATTATTGACTTTCCCTCCTAAATCGTTTCAAAAATTAAACAAAGGGTTAGGCAGCCTATGTACGTAGTTAACGTGGAGTGTAGTGTAGAGCGTTGTACTAGTTCGTTCACTGGATTTCGCCACCCACGATAAGTCCTGCCTTCGTCAGAATGGGAAAAAGTTTGAATCATAAAGGAGCGCGGCAGCAACCTATTAACCCTCAATCTTTCCACCCTGTAACCCTATAATCTCATCTTTTCTGATGACCTGTTGGTAACTCCATTAATTTTCACACAAAAGATCTAATGAGGTCACAGTGACATAAGGCCTATAAAATATACCCGATGGTGTCACCGTTGAACAGATTCTTGAAGTCAAAGTAGGCCCTGGTCACATTGAAGTCCATTCTGCTGTTAGTGATGTTAGCGTGGATATTTCCATCACTCTTTCGATACAGCTTCCAGTCCAGAGTATAGATACTTGTTATTCCGGCTGTGAAAGGAAAGTCAAATGGGGTATATACGGACTTAAGATAGGAACACATGAGACCTTGTTTATACTGCTGGGGTAAACGGACTTTTTAATCTCATTCGAGTAGGATAAACAAGGTATATTCTATTCTACCATGTGAAGTCATGTCTATTCTACCATTAATGTTCGTTCTCGGAACGGCTGGCTTTCTCCTATCCTGTCTTCCTTCTCTCTTCGGTTTCGGGACGATAAGACCATAGCAGTTACAAGACCCTCTGTCAAACCTCTTAGAAAAAAAGGAAAGTCAAATGGGGTACAGACTTAAGATAGGAACACATGAGACATTGTTTATACTGCTGGGGTAAAGGGACTTTTTAGTCTCATTCGAGTAGGATAAACAAGGTATATTCTATTCTACCACGTGAAGTCATGGGGAGTCAGAAAGATGTACCTAGTTCAAAGTTTTCAAATAATACTGCAGGTAATTTCGTTCAGGACAGCCACACTACCATCATGTTACGTCACGTGACGTGATAGTTGTGAAAAGTAGAGTGGAAAACTTCAATTATACCTATACGGTACCTATAAATATCACCCGCATCACCCTGACCGGACGACCTGATAGATCTACCTGATAGTGTGTGTGTGCTCATCAGGTATCAGGTAGACGTGACAGGCGTACCTGATCAGGTGTGCCTGTCAGGTCTGTCCGTGAGTGGCCAGCCCTAGGCACAGTGGACTTAGTATTCCACTAAGTCAGCGATTCCCAAACATTTTCCTACGCTGAACCTTTTTTTTAATTGTGAACGCTCTGCGGCCCCCTTTACTGTAATTATGTGATATTCCGGGGGGCTTGAAGTCCTTTACAGTCCCTTCGGGGGGCGCGGACCCCAGATTTCGGAATCACTGCACTAGGCACTAGGTGATTGTCCTCAAGTATCTCCTTTACTCCTGGTGAGCGAACATCTTTGGCAATCAGTGATGGGCTTGTGCTAGAGATTCACAGATTCACACTGACCAAACAGCCTAGATCGAATCCGGACCGGCAGAAAACTAACGCACTTTCGGGACGATAAGACCTCAGCAGTTCCCTCTATTGCTTGTGAGTTGGGTCTAAATTTACAGGCGGAGTCACAAAATGTTTATTCAGATCATTTAGACTGAATTTAGGATCAAAACGTTTAGCAGAATCATCCACATTAACACCAAGACTCCTTAAAAACTGCCAAGTGATTTATCATTTATCATGCCTGTACAGGATCAAAACGTTTAGCCGAATCATCCACATTAACACCAAGACTCCTTAAAAACTGCCAAAGTGATTTATCCAAAACGTTTAGCCGAATCATCCACATTAACACCAAGACTCCTTAAAAACTGCCAAAGTGATTTATCATTTATCATGCCTGTACTAAATCATTGGAAATCCTCTAACTCTAAATAGTTCAGTTTCCCAAAGGGAAAGCCCTCTTGAAGAAAGGAAGAAGTTCCATCTTGGAGAGAGGAAATCGTTTCCGTTCCCAGAACGAAAATACACACCTGTTAAAATACCCTTCTATTTTTACTCTTTCCTTATCACATTACTTTCACAATGTCTCTACTACTACCTATCATTACCTGTTGTATTTTACTTTATTGTCATTCTCTACTACCACCTATTAATTTATATTTACCTTTTTTTCTAGTTAAGCAAGGTCTTTTTATTGAATTCTTAGTTGTACCTATGTATTATTCTTTAACCCATTAAATATACGAGACCTTGTTTAGACTGCTGGGGTAAAGGGACTTTTCAGTCCTATTCGGGCAGGATAAACAAGGTATATTCTATTCTATTCTACTAGAGCAGGGGTGGCCACCAACCTTACCTTCGGGAGCCGCAATCCCATCAAAGGGGAGATTTTTGGCGAGCTACGCCGCAGGCGAAAATTTTCGTCTACAATCTTCAGAATTCAGTCTCATGGAAATTCTGATGTTCAGAGAAATTTTTCAACAAGTATGAAGTTCATACTATGAACAATGACTAGAGATATGGCCACCCCTGTACGATAGGAACCAATGACTGTCTTCCAACGTTGCCAGACTAGTCGAGAAACAATTCGTCGTAAGACACTGTTGCGAAGATATCGTTCATTTCGTTTTTGTCCTCGTCAGCCAGAACTTGTTCGAAGACAGGCAGGAACGCGGCCTGTAGCTCCTTGTAGTTCTCGTTTAAGAAACGGTTCATTTCTTCCCCTGGAAAACAAAAGAAAAAGAAATGTGTTAGGCCAGCCACTCGCTTTTAGGTAGACCTGATCAGGTCCACAAAACGTTTAGCCGAATCATCCACATTAACACCAAGACTCCTTAAAAACTGCCAAAGTGATTTATCATTTATCATGCCTGTACTAAACCATTAGAAATCCTCTAACTCTAAATAGTTCAGTTTCCCAAAGGGAAAGCCCTCTTGAAGAAAGTTACCTTTCACCAAATAGGGTATTCCATCCCTGGCTCTCTTTACAATGCAAGCATCCAACTGGGGATCATTCTTCTTGCAAGTTTTAACGTTAGGGGCTGAAAAAGACAAATTGGATAAGGTAAAATAAGAGATTTCAATTCGAAAGGAGGAAAGCGAAGATGTGTGGGTGAGTTTACAGGGTGTTAATGAGCTAACAGGCTGTTAGGGCCCAAAAGTAAGTTAGTGAAACCCACAGTCAGTCTCTTTGAAGAATTGCCAATTATCACCAAGCTTACATCAAACAAAATCCAAACAAATCGGTCGTTTTGCGAACGTCAATAATAAAATACAACTACCTACCTAGTACGTAGGTACTACTGTACGTTGGTCCTCATTAAAAAAAAAATGAAAAAAAAAGTATGAGAAACCTACTTCTGGTGTTGGGTAGCTTCGGGGGTGGGGTTGATTTTGGGTCGGGCTCGGGGGTGAGATTGCTGTGGGATCGGGGACCTTATTGGGCTGACCTTGGGGATTATTCTACCAGCTTACCATACTTGGATATTTGTTTTATTTTAATTCAATGGCTTAGTACACATACCTAAATTTAATTTAAAATGGGCACGCCTGTTTATTTGTGTTACAAAAAATCGTTTATTCATGGTTTTCCTCTCGAAACGAATATTTAATGAGACGAATGGGCAAAATTCAATATTAACTTAATGAGACCAATTTAATATTTAAGGAGACCAATTCCCTTAATTGAATCTTGAAGGGGCGATGATTTTTTGATCTGGTTTCGAGACTTTTTTTTAGATGAATCGATTGGTAGCTTACTTGAGACTTTTGACTACATCTTTGCTCTGTCCAATCAGCAAATTGTCATTCAGCGTAAAGCTCAGGCCAATTGAATTATCTCCATTCTTCGACACAACCCTGCCAACTTTCAGGGGATCGCGGATTGCGGCCCCCTTGAATCTGCTATTTGCTGAAATAAATAAAATAATAATTTATTAATTTAATTACTTAAACACCCATAAAACTTTAAACTATGGGCTAAGATTTAATAAAAAGTCCTAAATGAAAAGTACTTGGCCCGTCTCGAACCGCATTTAACCAAAATGAGGACCTGTGCTTTTCCTTTGAAGTATGATAAACCTAGTAACCTCAAGCTAGCCAGGCTGGTTAGGGTTTGGCTGTTGGGTGCTCTGATCCCTATTTATAGTTCCACAGCAAGACACTGGTGCGCTCCCTGTTTAAGGTCCCCCAATATTGTTGACACAAATGGTAAAAGAATTGAGATGTCACATGTGATTAGGTTTTTGGGGTTTTTAGGCAAAAAGCCTTCAGAGGACCTTTTCCTTGAGTTCTACAGTTCTTTGCAGTGGCGTAGCGTGTATGTATGGCGTGTATGGCGGCCATACAATTCAAAAGTTCACTCTAATGCCCATAAATAGTAATGGCATGTACTGTGATGGGACTTGGTAGACCTGTGCTTGAGCCCTACAACGCCCTACACTTGAATTTAGACCACGCTACGCCACTGGTTCTTTGAACTAAAAGTGCAGGTTAATCCTACCTTTATCGAAGCCGGCAAAGAATGCAGGAGATTTTTTCATGAGACATTCGTCTAACTTTGGGTCCGATCGACTGCAAGCTATGAGAGCGCCTGAAATTCAAGAAATAGGATAGAAACTATTAAGTTGTATGGAAAACGAATACCTACTACTTTACTTGTTGTAGAAATAGAATAGAATTAGTTACCCCACAATCCAAACAAGGAGCCGAAAAGGAAAGTAAAAAACTTCGACGCCGCCGGGAATCGAACCTGGGACCTCCAGCGTTCTAGCTATTATAAGACTAGGTAAAAAATGTGTTTTCAATGTTATTAATATTCTTATATATGTAAATGCAGTTTCTTTGTGTTATTATGTCACAACTTTGGTGCTCACTGCAGCTTTGTAGGATTTTTCCCAAAATCTCAATAATCCTAACATCCAATGTTTATAGTTATACCTACCATGCTGGCACCGGTCGCTATGCGCATTTATATGTCATAGCTACTCATTTTCCTCGCGAGACTGAGTGGGCCCCGCAACAGCCAGTCACGGAATCAATAAGTTGCATGATACAAATTTCTTGACCCCGCCGGGAATCGAACCCGGGTCTCCGGCCTGCAAGGCGAGCGCAGTGACCACTACGCCATGGGAGCTACTATTATTATATTATAATTCTTTCTTAGGATTTTACAATATTTTACAATTAAGCCCGGTAAATAAAGAACCATCTAAAATAAAGGTAGAAACACAGTACCATCACGTCACGTGACGTAGGTACCTTAAATGTCACATGGAACAGTACACGCGCAACAATCTAAAATAAAATTTCCAAATACCTATTACACGCACAGTTAAGCCCTCTTGAAGAAAGGAAGAAGTTCCATCTTGGAGAGAGGAAATCGTTTCCGTTCCCAGAACGAAAATACACACCTGTTAAAATAACCTTCTCTTCTATATTTCTTCTATTTTCCTTATCACAATTACTTTCACAATGTCTCTATACTACAATGTCTCTATCTAGGTAATAATAGGAGGGGAAAAAATTACATAACGGAGAAAAAAACATGCATCAACTCGATTGTTCGGTAGTTTTGGCATCTCCACCAATTCTGACACTAATTTCACACATAACATGCGGATAATGGACGTGCCAAAACTCCGACAGTGGTTGTAACTCCAAAAATTCTACTTGGGGAATTAGTTCAACCACTAGGTGGCGTGGTAGCGCCTGTACTAAACCATTGGAAATCCAAGATAGCGCATTCCCGACCATTAAGTTTTCCGATGGTTTCACGGGCATTTCCAACCAGTTCAGTTTCCCAAAGGGAAAGCCCTCTTGAAGAAAAATCTAAAATAAAATTTCCAAATAGGTACCTACACGCACAGTAACTAAGTTATAGGTAAGTACCTATGTAGTTTATAGCGCAAGATTTGTTAGAATAAATTATCGCAATGGAACAGTTGCAAATGATGGGTAAAAATTATAAATAAATGGTCGATTCTTATGTAAAAAGTTGGGAAAAATCCAAATCTAAGGTCAGAACTCCGAAAAAATAACTGTAAAAGTTCGAAAATTCAATTATTATTTTCCGTTCTAATGAATGAGTTCAAATATGTGTGACGTCAGACTTTAAGCAACTTGAAGAAAGGAAGAAGTTCCATCTTGATGAGAGGAAATCGTTTCCGTTCCCAGAACGAAAATACACACCTGTTAAAATACCCTTCTCTTCTATTTTTACTCTTTCCTTATCACAATTACTTTCACAATGTCTCTACTACTATACCTATCATTACCAGTTGTATTTTATATGTAATAGAAAGTCGTGTGATGTTCACACCAGATTTTTCTTTTAGTCGTTAAATAGAAGAGTTTTTAGAATAAGAAATTGTCTAAGGTGGGTGTATCTCATTGAATAAAATTATCTAAGTGATAAATTGATGATAAATACCTAATTGAAGAAAATTTAGATTGGGCACACCTAGTCTTTAGACTCTTTAGAAGAAGTTGAATAGGGAACCTAGATTTTTTGAAACCCAGAAATAGTTGAGTACCTAGATTTTTTACAGTTAAATTTTGTGTTTTTTTTTCCCCCAATGAAGTTCTTTTGTTGATTAGAAGATCATTTTTTCAAAGTTGATTTACTAATTACCTTGGTACTTATTTTAGGTAAGTGTTTTTTCAATCTATTTAATCTATCTTTTTATTTTTTATTTTATTTATTTTACGGGTTTGTATCGCATCATCAGTTAGTACCTATGTCTCTCATCAGATCGAGGAGAAGAGACACAATACTTCCCATCACCTAAGCTGGGCTGCTGGGTCAATATACGAGTAAGCTCACCAGAAAGTAATCCGTTGAACTTTTTGCTAACAAAACCTGTATGAGTGTTTTTATCAATTTAAAAAGGTAGTTAAAAGGCAGCTTAAACCTTTTATACCTTCATAGACACCTGTAAGTTTGAAAAACCTGTAAAAAGGCTCACATGCTACAAAAATGAAACCTTTTACAGGACTACCAGGAGCTAACAGTACGGGGTATATCATGATGTCATTAAAAGCAAGTTGGTTATGTCTGGCATTTGTTGTTTGTTTCCTGAGCAAATTCAGCGAGCAAGTAAAATCAGGTAAGTCCCTTTATAAATTGTGTGCGCAACTGTTCACTGAAAAATAATTATAATAAAAAAAATCCTTTGTACTTATTTGTTTCAATTACGCTTTCAGCCTTACAGTTCCGGTTAGATATGGCTCGAAGAAAGGAAGCAACAGTTGATTTTAATGCTCAAGGCGCCTTACTTTATAAGTAGCAAAGCTTTAAACAAGCAACTCATAGCTTGCAGTCGATCGGACCCAAAGTTAGACGAATGTCTCATGAAAAAATCTCCTGCATTCTTTGCCGGCTTCGATAAAGGTAAGATTAACCTGCACTTTTAGTTCAAAGAACTGTAGAACTCAAGGAAAAGTCCTCTGAAGGCTTTTTGCCTAAAAACCCCGAAAACCTAAAACCTAATCACATGTGACATCAATTCTTTTACCATTTGTGTCAACAATATTGGGGGACCTTAAACAGGGAGCGGACCAGTGACACCAGTGTCTCGCTGTGGAACTATAAGTGGGGATCAGAGCAGCCAAACCCTAACCAGTCTGGCTAGCTCGAGGTTACTAAGGGTTTATCATGCTTCAAAGGAAAAGCACAGGTCCTCATACTCAATATAATTTGAGAATTTGACCACAATAATAGTAGTAGCCTATTGCTGGAGTAAAGGGACTTTTCAGTCCTATGCGAGCAGTGTAAATAAGCACTATTATTATTATAATTATTATTAATTGATTGATTAACGTTTAGACTATGTTAAACGTTTTCCAACTGCTATATCCGGCTATTCAGAAATAGGTAAGGCGGGTTCGATTCCCGACCGGGGCGGATTTCAGCCTAAACAGAGGTTTGTTCTCGAAACAGCTGGTTGTCTCCTGTCTGGCAGTTACAGATAGTTCCCTCTATCAAACCTTTTAAGAAAGGTCTACCTGTCTACCTTTAAATATAGATAGGTAAATACTTATACAGTAGAATTAAAAGACTCCGCATTTAACTGTGAATATGTATTTAGAGTTGAAACATGATGAGATGGTCTTAAATTTTATAGATATCGATATGAATCGAGACACTGTACGTTGCCTTGCTTGATAAAGCCTACAAAGTAGGCGAAATGCGAGTCGGATGAGAGTCAACACTTAAGTTTGAATGCCACCGTGTTTAACCCCAAGTTTGAGTTCCTGTCCAACTATGAAGTGTCAGGGAAAATCTTCATCATGCCTATCACTGGTAGAGGGAAGAGTAACATCACTAATGCTCAGCACTGTTCTCGTTGATCACTTCGTTGATTTGTTTACCTGCAAAACAAATAATAAATATTAGATATTAGTGCTTTATTTAGTTTCATAGATAAAATATTGCACCAAAATAAGTCATAAAATAATAGTGAACAGAGGAATTAAAGATAATGGAGCCAGCCTAGCTTAGTTGGTAGTGCGTCTGCCTTGTAAGCGCTAGGTCGCGGGTTCAATTCCCGCCCGAGGCGGATTTTATCCTGATGGGATAATGTTCGTTCTCGGGCGGACCCTGCTTGTTAAATACTTTTTCCTACACAGTTATGAAAAGGTATTTTCTTGCTACCTAAAGATACCTACGTACCTAACGTCCTTCAAGGTCTCTTCCATCGTTTATTCTGGTTTGACAAGAAATGACAAGATCTGAAATAGGATCTTGGTAGATCTATGATGTAGTACCTACATTGTAGTTTGGATAAGTCCTTCTATGGGTTTGAATAAGTCCTTCTATGGGGACAGAGTGACAGACAGACAGGCAGACAGACAGACAGACGAAGCGAATACAATAGTCCGTCCACTATACCTTTTTTTATTACTATCGTAATAATAAAGGAAGGACGGGCTAAAAAAACTCCCATTGATATTATCTCGGATAGATTTAGGTAATAAAAGTTTTTTATTTTATTTTTTATAGCATTTACGTACGAATTCAAGATTTCAAGACCTCTTTACATTGATAGCCAGAGCTTTCTCTCTCTCTCTCTCTCTCTCTCTCTCTTCTTTCTCTCTCTCTCTTTCTCTCTCTCGCTATCTCTCTCTCAAAGAAAGACCTAACCTAATCTTTCTGCTCAAATTGTAATAGTGGGTTTGATAGAGGGAACTGTTACTGCCAAGGTCTTTTTGTCCCGAAAGCGAAGAGAGAGGAAGACGTTCAGGATAAAGTCCGTCTCAGACAAGAATCGAAATCGAATTGGTAGATGTATGATGTAGTACCTACATTGTAGTTTGGATAAGTCCTTCTATGGGTTTGGATAAGTCCTTCTATGGGGACAGAGTTTGGATAAGTCCTTCTATAGGGACAGAGTGACAGACAGACGAAGCGAATACAATAGCACGTCCACTATAGGTACCTTTTTTTATTACTATCGTAATAATAAAGGAAGGACGGGCTAAAAAAACTCCCATTGATATTATCTCGGATAGATATAATGGTAGAACTCACCATACCCACTCCGGAGTCAGATGACTCAGCTGAGTTATTTCAGGAAAACTAAGAGGAAAAACTAGGAAACAAGGAAAGTACCTAACAAGATAATCTTCTTACGAAATAAGGAAAAATCTAAGGAGGAGGAGGAGGAGAAGAAGAAGAGGAAGAAGAAGAAGGCGAAGAAGAAGAAGGAGAAGAAGAAGAAGGAGAAGAAGAAGAAGGGAACTCACCATACCCACTCCGGAGTCAGATGACTCAGCTGAGTTATTTCAGGAAAACTAAGAGGAAAAACTAGGAAACAAGGAAAGTAACAAGATAATCCTCTTACGAAATAAGGAAAAATCTAAGGAAGAGAAGAAGAAGAAGAGGAGGAAGAAGAAGAAGAAGAAGAAGAAGAAGAAGAAGAAGAGGAGGAGGAAGAAGAAGAAGACGAAGAAGAAGAAGAAGAAGAAGAAGAAGAAGAAGAAGAAGAAAACAAGATGTCCAACCTGTTAGAGGTGTTAAAAAAAAGAGGACCACTACACGATAATCTTCTTACGAAATAAGGAAAAATCTAAGGAGGAGGAGGAGGAGAAGAAGAAGAGGAAGAAGAAGAAGGCGAAGAAGAAGAAGAAGGAGAAGAAGAAGAAGGAGAAGAAGAAGAAGAAGAAGAAGGAGAAGAAGAAGAAAAAGATGTCCAACCTGTTAGAGGTGTTAATAGATTAACGTTTAGACTATGTTAAACGTGTTGCAGCTGCTATATCCGGCTATTCAGAAATAGGTATGGCGGGTTCGATTCCCGACCGGGGCGGATTTTCGCCTAAACAGAGGTTTGTTCTCGAAACAGCTGGTTGTCTCCTGTCTAGCAGTTACAGATGGTTCCCTCTATCAAACCTTTTAAGAAAGGTCACCTGTCTACCTTTAAATAGGTATAGATAGGTAAATACTTATACAGTAGAATTAAAAGACTTCGCATTTAACTGTGAATATGTATTTAGAGTTGAAACATGATGAGATGGTCCTAAATTTTATTGATATCGATATACATAAATCGAGACACTGTACGTTGCCTTGCTTGATAAAGCCTACAAAGTAGGCGAAATGAGAGCCGGATGAGAGTCAACAATTAAGTATCCAGCTTATACGAACTCAAACAATTTAGGGGCCCCGCAGGGACCGATTCAGGGACCATCGAAATGCCTGCAAATTAGGTACATAATTTCTGCAAATTAGGTACATAATTATAAAAAGCTGTTTTTAAAATAGAAACAGCTTGTTCAAAGCAGAAAACAGATTGCTCGAAGCAAAAAACAGCTTGTTCAAAGCAAAAAACAGCTTGTTCAAAGCAAAAATCAGCTTGTTCAAAGCAAAAAGCAGCGTGTTCAAAGCAAAAAAACAGCTCGTTCAAAGCAAAAAACAGCGTGTTCAAAGCAAAAAACAGCTTGTTCAAAGCAAAAAACAGTTTGTTCAGAGATTTCCTGCAAATCAGGAGTACATAATTACCTATAAAAAGCTGTTTTTTAAATAGAAACAGCTTGTTCAAAGCAGAAAACAGATTGCTCGAAGCAAAAAACAGCTTGTTCAAAGCAAAAATCAGCTTGTTCAAAGCAAAAAGCAGCTAGTTCAAAGCAAAAAGCAGCGTGTTCAAAGCAAAAAACAGCTTGTTCAAAGCAAAAAGCAGCTTGTTCAAAGCAAAAAACAGTTTGTTCAAGGCAGAAACAGATCATCATAGGACACTCTGGCAAAGAAGTCATCTACCAGTTTCTTCCAGGCTTTGGATAGTCCTAACTCTACACTTGGTTGGAAGGTGGGCATCAGCTCAGCACTGTTCTCGTTGATCACTTCGTTGATTTGTTTACCTGCAAAACAAATAATAAATATTAGATATTAGTGCTTTATTTCGTTTAATAGATAAAATATTGCACCAAAATAAGTCATACTCAGCACTGTTCTCGTTGATCACTTCGTTGATTTGTTTACCTGCAAAACAAATAATAAATATTAGATATTAGTGCTTTATTTAGTTTAATAGATAAAATATTGAACCAAAATAAGTCATAAAATAATACATAATAATGAACAGAAGAATTAAAGATAATGGATGTAGAAGCCCGATCCCAAAATTTAGAAAATAAATATTCTTTTAAGTGCTAAACTTGCGAGATTTCATCAAAATCTGTTAAACCGTTGACAAATTACATAGGTAGGTACAACGAACCAGAGATTTTTTAAAGAGGTTTGATATAGGGAACTGTAACTGCTTTAGGTCTTATCGTCCCGAAAGCGAAGAAACAAGAAAGACAGGATAGGAGAAAGACAGCAGTTCGACGAACAAACATTATCTGTTTATAAAGTTAGCCCTAGCTCTTCCAAGGCAGACGGGCTACCCTCCAACTCCAAGCTACATATATATAATAGACTGGCAGTGTTACTTTTGACTACTTTGATTTGTCCAATCTAAACTGAGCGGAGCCAGCCTAATTAGCTTAGTTGCTAGTGCCTCTGCCTTGTAAGCGCTAGGCGACAGCTTGTTCAAAGCAAAAAACAGCTTGTTCAAAGCAAAAAACAGCTTGTTCAAAGCAAAAAACAGCTTGTTCAAAGCAAAAAACAGTTTGTTCAAGGCAGAAACAGATCATCGTAGGGCACTCTAGCAAAGAAGTCATCTACCAGTTTCTTCCAAATACCTACCATTTTTTTTTTTTTTTTTTTTTTTTCTAAAGTAGGTTCAATACCTAATTTATTAGTTTTTGTACATACCTTTGTCGCTGATGGGGATGTAGTTTTTGTTGATTTGTTCCACAAGACATTCGTTAAGCTTCGGATCTTTTCGCTTACATTGAACAAATGCACCTGAAAACAGAAGATAATAATGAATGAGTAAAAATGATCAGTAATAAAATTGGTTGTAAATTTCCTTTTTTTGAAATTTGAAAAAAAGAGGAAAAAAAAGTGAATTTATTTGTGTTAAAGCAGAGACTTTCCACAAACTTTTGTGGATAACACTCGATGAAAGTGGCTACCTAGCTGCTAGCTACACAATTGTCGTCAGCACGAGGCCGAGTGCATCCCGAACTGCAAGGGCAGATCCGAAAAATTCCGACTCCTCCGGGAATCGAACCCGGGACTTCCGGCCTAATGTGATACCCACGGAGGTTGCTTTAGTTTAATTAATATTTGAGGGCCGTAATAGTGACCTTGGAAAAATGCGTATGAAGGTAAAACCCGTTATCAAAGAAGGATCAATACCCATATAAGAAGGTACCATAAGTAGTTATCTGCTATCTACAGATTATCTCAATAAGGAAATATTATAGGTAATCTGCATAATATTTCCTTATTTAGATAATCCGTTGATAGCAGATAACTACCATAATAGGTTGGTATGCTTTATATTGTGTAGGTCAGGGTATTAGCATTGAAAAGAGAAGAACGAAAAATGTAAAATATGTAAGTATAGTAGAACCTCGATTATTTTAACTTCCATTACCTATTTCAACTCCAAAATCCATTTTTTTTCTATCTTTCAAAGGATATCCTATCTTATCAGAGGAAAAGATCATAGAAAGTGAGCATTTCAACTATCCCCGGTCCCAATTAGTTGAAATTAATAATCGAGTTTCTACTGTAGATAAGGAAAGAAGTTAGGTACCTACATACCCTACCTAATAGATATTATAATAAATGAGTGGCCTAGTGACCATCACACTAGGCTTCGATTCCCGGAGGCGTCAAAGTTTTTCGGCTCTGTGCTTGGAGAAAGCTACTTTAGCAACCAGTGGCGGCATTTGAGTAGCGACCAGTGGCAACAAGTAGCGACGAAAAGGAGGTACTTACCGGAGATGGTGTGAAGCAGGCAGAATAATGTTACAGCACACAAAACAATCTTCATTTTCACAACTTAAAATAGGTAATTAAAAAGATTGAAAAAAAAATCGGGCAAAATAAATAAATAACTGAAATAGGTATTGATACTGAGAGGCTATTTGGGCAAATTTTTCAACGGAAAAAAGATAAGAAAATACAATTAAATTTTAAGCTATGCAGTCTTTTGTCTCCCAAAACGGCCTTTATTCCTAAATTGTTATAAAAACGGCGAATCAGTGTATTCCTATATTGATTTAAAATAGGTAAAACAGTCTAAATTGTTTTCAACAATGTGATTTTCAACACAAATTTAATTCGTTCTAAGTTCTAACTTTTCACGCGAAAGTTTCGACTCTGACCATCTCCTAAGCCTGGTTCAATCTTACAACTGATCCAATGTTTTGAGCCAAGGGTCTCTCGGGAACTAACGCACTCACTGGGCCGTTTTTCTTTTCAAAGCTCTCTCGGGTTTGCGTGGGAAGGTCTATTTTTAGACACCGCCCGGGGCGGTTTATCTGACGTCAGATGCGGCAAAGTGGGAATCAAAGCACTCTGATAAATATTAGTAAAATGACTAGTTATATGAATAAAATGACTACTACTATTAAAAAAATTACTAATAATATTTCAATAAAATTAGAAGTTTAGTAATATGAATAAAATGCCTACCTATTAACTTCTATGAATATATGAAGACAATGTAAAATAAATAGGTGTTGTCACCCCGGAAAATACCAATCAAATACAAAGTAGTATAATAGACAAGGTACATCTATTTACGAGGTACCTACCTACAAGACAAGATTTATCCTAAAAATCCTCAGAATATCTTTCCAACCAATATTCTTTCATGTGCATATCAGTGATGAATGACTTGTCTTTACATCTATTTATCAAAACATGTAGAAAAATGGGCCGCGAGGATAGGAGAAAGCCAGCCGTTCCGAGAACGAACATTATCCCATCAGGATAAAATCCGCCCCGGGCGGGAATCGAACCCGCTCTTTTATGTTTTAATCATACACAGAAAGTCCACTCCGGGGCTTAGGTGTATGGGTAAACAGCCCTAAAGGATGGGTTAAGCTTCTAAACTCAAGGTGTCTCATAATTTTATTGTCCTCTTTACAGGGTGGACCTGAAGAAGAGAGAGTTGAATGCCACCGTGTTTAACCCCAAGTTTGTGTTCCTGTCCAACTATGAAGTGTCAGGGAAAATCTTCATCATGCCTATCACTGGTAAAGGGAAGAGTAACATCACTAATGGTAAGTAAAACCCCCTTGGTTCCTAATCCGTAAAGGTATGTCCACACATAGTAGACTGAGAAAACACTAGGATGACTGGGTTCCGGCACTCTAATATTGACCTCCATACCGGAAGCTCGACATTATAGTATAGCATTCCAACAGCCTAAATCAGCGGAAATAACCCAATAATAGAGTTCTTTCACCCTAAACTTGTGGCACCCTGTCACCTTTCTTTTCTCGGTGTAGACTGGCCATCGATCGATATCGACTGAACCGTCCACACTGCCTCGACAACTTAGATTCACCTCGTCGATCGACGGCTCGTAGACTAAGTTTGGACACACCCTAAAATAGACAGCAGCAAAACCAATAGTATAGCATTCCAACAGCCTAAATCAGCGGAAATAACCCAATAATAGAGTTCTTTCACCCTAAACTTGTGGCACCCTGTCACCTTTTTTTTTCTCGGTGTAGACTGGCCATCGATCGATATCGACTGAACCGTCCACACTGCCCCGACAACATAGATTCACCTCGTCGATCGACGGCTGCTGGACTAAGTTTGGACACACCCTAAAATAGACAGCAGCAAAACCAGTTTGGAAGGTAGCACGCCTGCCATGTAAGAGCTAGGTCGTGGGTTTGAAATCCGCTTGGGGCGAACTTTATCCTTAAGTCCTAACATATAAGGTTCGTTCTCAGAACGGCTGGTTTTTTCCCTATCCTACTTCCTACTTTCCTTCTTTCCTCGATTTCGAGACAATATTAACTCCGTTAGGCCATCTACTCATTATTAGGTAGACCTGACAGGTACACCTGATCAGGTCCGCCTGTCAGGTCTACCTGATCAGGTCTACCTGATCAGGTCCGCCTGTCAGGTCTCCTGATCAGGTCCGCCTGTCAGGTCTACCTGCACACCCTAAAATAGACAGCAGCAAAACCAGTTTGGAAGGTAGCACGCCTGCCATGTAAGAGCTAGGTCGTGGGTTTGAAATCCGCTTAAGTCTTAAAACGTATAAGGTCCTTAAGTCTTAACGTATAAGGTTCGTTCTCAGGACGGCTGGTTTTTTCCTTATCCTACTTTCCTTCTTTCTTCGATTTCCTGACAGGTACACCTGATCAGGTCCGCCTGTCAGGTCTAAATGATAGTGTGTGTGCTCATCGGGTATCAGGTAGTCCTGACAGGCATACCTGATCAGTTGTAGGTCTACCTGATCAGGTCCGCCTGTCAGGTCTAAATGATAGTGTGTGTGCTCATCGGGTATCAGGTAGTCCTGACAGGCAGACCTGATTAGTTGTTCCTCTCACGTCTACCCCTCCCGTTTTCGACGACGTTTCGACCACCTTCCTCGGTCTACCTGATCAGGTCCGCCTGTCAGGTCTAAATGATAGTGTGTGTGCTCATCGGGTATCAGGTAGTCCTGACAGGCAGACCTGATCAGTTGTACCTCTCACGTCTACCCCTCCCGTTTTCGACGACGTTTCGACCACCTTCCTCTTTTTACTTTCTTTTTTTTTTTCAGTGAACACTACCCTGGATGTGAACATTAAATGGGATTTCGTGAAGAGAAATGGGGTGAAACACATGAAGATCCGATCCTACGCTTACAAGATAAAACCGAGTAGGACTTATATTCGTTTAGACAACTTGTTCAATGGGGACAAGTATTTGGGTGAGTCTGGTAGTCTGGTTCAAAAGATCCTTGGTTGGTTTTATTATTATTACCTATTTATTGTTATTTGTACCTTGAAACCGCTTTCGCATTAGGTACATAATGGATGGACCCAGTGAGGCGTCGACAAAAAGAGAAAACTCCGGACGGGGGCCCAATGAGTTTCCTTCTCGTATTACTTAAAGAAATTAGTTCTTTTGATTTTGCCCTTACAATCACGAGGCTGGGTGCACTCCGCATTACACAGAGCCGAAAAAACTTTGACTTGCCCGGGGATTGAACTCGTGCTCTCCGGTGTGATACCTACGTGGTCACGAGATTCAATTGCAGTAGGGATGTTCCGGGTTCAATTTCCGGCGGATGCAATGCAAGCTTTTTTTTCGGATTTCGGGATGCACTCAGCTTCGTGAGGACAATGCGGTAACTGTTCGTAAGGCCAGCCATTCACCATCAGGTAGACATCCTACACTTACAAGATAAAACCGAGTAGGACTTATATTCGTTTAGACAACTTGTTCAATGGGGACAAGTATTTGGGTGAGTCTGGTTCAAAAGATCCTTGGTTGGTTTTATTATTACCTATTATTTATTGTTATTTGTACCTTGAAACCGCTTTCGCATTACATAATGGATAGACCCAGTGAGGCGTCGACAAAAATAGAAAATTCCGGACGTGGCCCAATGAGTTTCCTTCTCGTATTAGGTACTTAAAGAAATTAGTTCTTTTGATTTTGCCCTTACGATCACCAGGCTGGGTACACTCCGCATTACACAGACCGAAAAAACATTGACTTGCCCGGGGATTGAACTCGTGCTCTCCGGTGTGATACCTTCATACGTGGTCACGAGATTCAATTGCACTAAGGATGTTCCGGGTTCAATTTCCGGCGGATGCAGTGCAAGCTTTTTTTTTTCGGATTTCGGGATGCACTCAGCTTCGTGAGGACAATTCGGTAACTGTTCGTAAGGCCAGCCATTCACCATCAGGTAGAACTAGCTGACAGGTACACCTGATTAGGTCTGCCTGTCAGGTCTACCTGATAGTGGGTGTGCTCATCAGGTGTCAGTTAGACCTGACAGAAGCGGACCTGATCAGGTCTACCTAAAAGTGAGTGGCTGGCCTAACACATTTCTTTTTTCTTTTGTTTTCCAGGGGAAGAAATGAACCGTTTCTTAAACGAGAACTACAAGGAGCTACAGGCCGCGTTCCTGCCTGTCTTCGAACAAGTTCTGGCTGACGAGGACAAAAACGAAATGAACGATATCTTCGCAACAGTGTCTTACGACGTTCTTTTGTTTTCCAGGGGAAGAAATGAACCGTTTCTTAAACGAGAACTACAAGGAGCTACAGGCCGCGTTCCTGCCTGTCTTCGAACGAGTTCTGGCTGACGAGGACAAAAACGAAATGAACGATATCTTCGCAACAGTGTCTTACGACCAATTGTTTCTCGACTAGTCTGGCAACGTTGGAAGACAGTGATTGGTTCCTATCGTACAGGGGTGGCCATATCGTGGCTCTCTAGTCATTGTTCATAGTATGAACTTCATACTTGTTGAAAAATTTCTCTGAACATCAGAATTTCCATGAGACTGAATTCTGAAGATTGTAGACGAAAATTTTCGCCTGCGGCGTAGCTCGCCAAAAATCTCCCCTTTGATGGGATTGCGGCTCCCGAAGGTAAGGTTGGTGGCCACCCCTGCTCTAGTAGAATAGAATAGATATACCTTGTTTATCCTGCCCGAATAGGACTGAAAAGTCCCTTTACCCCAGCAGTCTAAACAAGGTCTCGTATATTTAATGGGTTAAAGAATAATACATAGGTACAACTAAGAATTCAATAAAAAGACCTTGCTTAACTAGAAAAAAAGGTAAATAAACAAGGTCTCGTATATTTAATGGGTTAAAGAATAATACATAGGTACAACTAAGAATTCAATAAAAAGACCTTGCTTAACTAGAAAAATAATAGAAAGTAATAAATGTAAATTAATAGGTGGTAGTAGAGAATGACAATAAAGTAAAATACAACAGGTAATGATAGGTAGTAGTAGAGACATTGTGAAAGTAATGTGATAAGGAAAGAGTAAAAATAGAAGGGTATTTTAACAGGTGTGTATTTTCGTTCTGGGAACGGAAACGATTTCCTCTCTCCAAGATGGAACCTTTCTTCAAGAGGGCTTTCCCTTTGGGAAACTGAACTATTTAGAGTTAGAGGATTTCTAATGGTTTAGTACAGGCATGATAAATGATAAATCACTTTGGCAGTTTTTAAGGAGTCTTGGTGTTAATGTGGATGATTCGGCTAAACGTTTTGATCCTAAATTTAGTCTAAAATGATCTGAATAAACATTGTGTGACTCCGCCTGTAAATTTAGACCCAACTCACAATCAATAGAGGGAACTGCTGAGGTATTATCGTCCCGGAAGTGCGTTAGTTTTCTGCCGGTCCGGATTCGATCTAGGCTGTTTGGTCAGTGTGAATCTGTGAATCTCTAGCACAAGCCTATCACTATTCAGTTCACACAATAATCCAGATTCTCATCAGATCGATCTTGAGGTCAGAACCCAGCTAACTTCAAGAGCAAGGTCGACAGGTTTATGAATAAGTGTAAACTAGAGTTATTATTATTTTTTTTTTTTCCTTCTCAAGTCCGACTGACTGTGATCCGGTACTGGTCGGCTACCTCGGAAGCCTGGGATCGCTCACTGCTTCTGACATTTTTTTTTTTACTTAGGTAAACCAACCTCAGTGGTGCAGTTGTTAACGTGTTTGGACTTTGGATCTCGAGGTTCGTGGTTCATGTTCTAGTCAAGTAATTTTTCATCAATAGCTCCTGCCCGGGCAAACTAAACAGATAAGGTTCGTTATCGGAACGGCTGTCTTTCTCCCATCCTCGCCCCCTCCTTCAATTTCGGGACCATAAGATAATCAACTCATGCGCTTTTACATTGTGAGTACAAAATTGGCAAATTGTCTTCACTTCTTTGCCAAGTTCAGGGAAAGAGTGAGTTTCAAAGTTCAAAGTTTGTAAGTTCAAATATTTTTTTAACACACATGGCTTAAAGTGTAAATAAATAAATAAATAATATTTTTTCAAAAATTTGAGTTAGGATCAAAAGAGTCAAGTTCAAAGTCCCAAAGTTCAAACTATTTTTTACTATTTTTGATCGAAGTTCAATTTTTTTTTCACCTTTTTGAGCTAGGCCAACGGCTATTAAAATATTTTTTACACGTTTTTTGGCTGAACTCAGACATTGTTTTTACAAAAGTTTAATTCTTTCAAAGCACTCTTTCGGATTCTTTTCAATCGTGTGTTTATGTGTTTGTTGTAGGGAGCTGTGATTTTTGTTTGATTTTATATTGTTGTTTTTATTTTAAGAAACAATGTGTAACCAAGTCGGGATTTTACTTGTTTTGTTTTTGGCGTTAGTTCTGATTCAATTTGAAGCAACTGGAAGTTTAAAATTACGTAAGTAATACCTAATATTTATTTTATATTTATTTTTAGTCTACGTCTCTTCGCGTCGTCTTCTTTCAAGGTGTTTAAGTTTAATGCTATTGTATAAGTCCTGAATTCGTTTAATGTTATTGTATAAGTCCTGAATTCGTTTAATGTTATTGTATAAGTCCTGAATTCGTTTAATGTTATTGTATAAGTCCTGAATTCGTTTAATGCTATTGTATATCTAAGTCCTGAATTCGTTTAATGCTATTGTATAAGTTCTGAATTCGTTTAATGCTATTGTATAAGTCCTGAATTCGTTTAATGCTATTGTATAAGTCCTGAATTCGTTTAATGCCATTGTATAAGTCCTGAATTCGTTTAATGCTATTCACCTTTTTGAGCTAGGCCAACGGCTATTAAAATATTTTTTTTACACGTTTTTTGGCTGAACTCAGACATTGTTTTTACAAAAGTTTAATTCTTTCAAAGCACTCTTTCGGATTCTTTTCAATCGTGTGTTTATGTGTTTGTTGTAGGGAGCTGTGATTTTTGTTTGATTTTATATTGTTGTTTTTATTTTAAGAAACAATGTGTAACCAAGTCGGGATTTTACTTGTTTTGTTTTTGGCGTTAGTTCTGATTCAATTTGAAGCAACTGGAAGTTTAAAATTACGTAAGTAATACCTAATATTTATTTTATATTTATTTTTAGTCTACGTCTCTTCGCGTCATCTTCTTTCAAGGTGTTTAAGTTTGATGCTATTGTATAAGTCCTGAATTCTCTATAGCTATAGTGACGGGGGTTACCTATACCCTCCATACACAAGTGTAAAGATGGCAATTGGCAACCCATCGAGATACCAGGATACCACTAAGCTGCTTAACGTAGGTGAACCATGGTTAAGTGGTTCATTCGACCTGCTATCGGGAATGGGGGAGTGGGCTTAGTATCACTTTGTTTTCAAGCTTGTAAAACTTTACCTATATCTATAGGTGAGAAACTGAAATCAATATGCAATGCCTGAATGAGTTGCTGGGTTTATTAAGAGGTACATAAAAGGGACTATACCTCAATGCTAGAAGCTCAGCCTTCTAAAGATACTAAAGTGCCTAAAAATAGAGTTCCAAATGGGCTTGAAGTACCCATTAAAGGTGATTTATGGAGGATAAAATAAACTGATGGGTAATATAAATATAAAGATTGCCTCTACACCTCTACAGTAGTAGGTACCTACGTACTAGGTAGGTAGTATTGATTACCCATTAAAGGTGATTTATGGAGGATAAAATAAACTGATGGGTAATATAAATATAAAGATTGCCTCTACACCTCTACAGTAGTAGGCACCTACGTACTAGGTAGGTAGTTGTATTTTATTATTGACGTTCGCAACACGACCGATTTGTTTGGATTTTGTTTGATGTTAAGCTTGGTGATAATTGGCAATTCTTCAAAGAGACTGACTGTGGGTTTCACTAACTTACTTTGGGGCCCTAACAGACTGTTCAGCTTATTAACACCCTGTAAACTCACCCATACATCTTCGCTTTCCTGCTTATTTTACCCCATCCAATTTGTCTTTTTCAGCCCCTAACATTAAAACTTGCAAGAAGAATGATCCCCAGTTGGATGCTTGCATTGTAAAGAGAGCCAGGGATGGAATACCCTATTTGGTGAAAGGTAAGACAGAACGTTATTACCTCGCGCGGAGGCTAAAAATTGACCAAGTTCGAAAGATCAGTCGTAGGTACTAGAGGCGAGTCCAAAGGTGTGTCCACATCACATAGTCGACCGGCCGGTGATCGACGACTAAACCGTCCACACTGCCTCGATAACATAGATTTACACAACGTAGGGGTTAGGGCATTATGAACTCAAGGGGGGATCCTAAAACGGAAAATTTGGAGGATGGACGGAGGGCAGATATTAGGTAGGTATCCCTGGTCATCCAAAGGGTTAAAATTTAAACTCTAATCCTTCCCACACCGAGAGGGTACGATGCCCATCTCATCTCATCTTACGGACACAGAAAGTATAGAATAGGATACACCCTGTTTATACTGCAAGAATGAGACTGAAAAGTCCCTTTACACCCAAAGTCTAAACAAGGTCTTATGTATTTGGTACAGAATAGGTGTAAATCTTATATTATAAGAACAAGATCCATTCACATTTCACATGTCATAGTTCACACACTGATCGCTCTATCTCGAGAAGCACAACACCTAGAAAGCTGAAATTTGGTAGGAATATTCCTTTTATGGTCTAGTTTTATAATAAAAACGTTGCTTGAATTTGAAAAGTACGTATAGTGTGTGTTAGTGAGTATAACATCATCGTCTTCTTTCGTCCGTCAGGTTTTCCCAAGTTCAAGATCCCCGTGCTGGACCCTCTCACCATTACATCCCTAGCCGTCGACCAGGGCAACCGTCAAATCGGCCTCTCCCTGAAACTCCTCAACGCTCAGATCCACGGTCTAGGAACGGCCGACTTCTACAAGTCGAAGATCGATCTGAAGAATGGCCACTGGGAGTGGTACTTCACCAATCCGAAGCTACGGGTGCTGGGGAAGTATGTTATGGATGGGAAAGTGCTCATTCTGCCCATCACAGGAACTGGTGATGGAAATATTACTCTGAGTAAGTATTACCCATATTTTATTTTATTTACACGCTAAGCAGCAAGGCCATGTGTTGTATTACCCATATGGCCACTGGGAGTGGTACTTCACCAATCCGAAGCTACGGGTGCTGGGGAAGTATGTTATGGATGGGAAAGTGCTCATTCTGCCCATCACGGGAACTGGTGATGGAAATATTACTCTGAGTAAGTATTACCCATATTTTATTCTATTTACACGCTAAGCAGCAAGGCCATGTGTTGTATTACCCATATATATGGATAGAAAACTAGGGTGACGGAAGCCTAACCGAGTGACTGGGTGACGGCACTCTAATATTGAACTCTATATCAGAAAGCTCGACACTTTGCTATAGAATTCCAACAACCTAAATAATGGGAAGTTATAACTCAACGATAGAGTTCTTCGGTTCAAGGTTCCTATAAAAATGCTGAACACCCTGGTTTTTATTTGTCCTTGACCTACTGGGCCTTCAGCATAACGACCTGAAATAAGGCCTGTGCCCTAAATCACCAAAGTATGGAAAAGTATTTACGTGATTGGTTCCTATCGTACAGGGGTGGCCATATCGTGGCTCTCTAATCATTGTTCATAGTATGAACTTCATACTTGTTGAAAAATTTCATACTTGTTGAAAAATTTCTTGATTCGTCCAAATTCAAAATTCTGCTTTTCCATTGGCTATTACACTTGTAAGATACTTTTCCATACTTTGGTGATTTAGGGCACTGCGCATACTCTAAAAACAAGAAATTATGATAAAAAAAGTTAAAAATAAGCACCTACCTAATTTCTCAGAAATAAGACCAAAGTTTTCCACGTGCTCGTATACAGTAAACAAGGAAGAAGCTTCGGTGAAGCCCAACAACAAGCAATATACATATATTTATGTACCTATCATGCCTGAATTGACCCAATAATAACAGATAGACAGGTAATAATAAATATATTGCCCTTATAAGCCAATTAGCATATTAGTTCTCCTTAGCATAAAAAAACTAGGAAGTAAAAACTGGCCAGAAAAACACTAATTGTTACTGGCTAGTTACCCGCTGGTTTTTTACGAAGATATAGGTTCAGGTAAAACTTTAGGTACGAAAACACTGAAAGATCGGATTTTATATAAAACTTGATTGAAGGTCGATCCCCGGTTTAGTCTAAATCAACTGTTCGATCAACCAGCAACTTTTCTCGCCACTTCAAGAAAATCTAGCCAACTACTTCGTTCGATTCTCGACAAGGATTTTCGCCAAGTGTTTTTTTTTGTGTGTTTTTTATACCCATTGCGAAAACCCTTCGGTAACTACAACAGAACTGTTCTTAGTGTTCTTACGATAACGTTTTTTGCGTTTTTTCGCCCTTTTTGCCCGATATTTTTGTGTGACCGCCAATTTCGGACGGTTTTTTAAGTTACGATTTTTTGTGACAGTGTGACACGGTTTGTGTGACAATGGTGTGTGACAGGTGTCGAAGGAGCACTTCTCCTTATCCGATGGACTTCGATCGGATGGCAGCCATTTGCTTTCTGGCCCTGGTCGTCAGCTTTCTGCAGGTGGCCGACGGCAAATTGAGTAAGTATAACTTTCGGGCTGATATTACTGGATATCCATTGAGGGTTAAGAGTATTTTTGACTGGAGGGCTAGTTTTCCTAAACATAACCATAGGAAAAACTCTGTAAGTTGATCTACCCCTCTGAGACTAGCCCTTAACGGATTTTCAGTATTAGCTTTATGAGCCTTGAGCTTTTCTTAAATTTGTGCATAGTTGGTATCTGGGTGGGTGACCGTCTGGGCAAGAAGTACTTCTGGCTAATTTAGGCTGCAGTCAGTCATATGAGGACAATTTGTGAAGCTGCATCTGCGGCGCTCTATTTTCAGAGCGTTATTCATTTCTACTCTAAAGAAACGTAGAAAATCTATTATGTATCTTCAACCCTGCACTGTAAGCACTAGGTCAATGGTTCGATTCCTGCCCGGGGCGGAATAACCTATACTTAGGGAAATTCAATAGCACTAGCATGGGGAAAAATCTCTAATAGGAAAATAATTATTTTCAGGTGACTACACGGATATTTGCAACCACAAAGATCCCAACCTTAACGAGTGACTGAGGAACTCAGCACAGAAAATGTTCTCCTACATGGAAGACAGGTAAGCGGAATAAGGGGTTAGGTTTCCATGCAAACTGGTAATATAGTAGAAAATAGGGATAGGGGTTGAACGCAAAAATGGACTTTTTAAAAGAAAGG
>NW_007378925.1:0-34089 GCF_000475195.1 Diaphorina citri | reverse complement strand
TGGGTGTGGTGTGTGTGGGGGGAGTGTATTTGTGTGTGTGTGGTGGTCCCGTACAAAGGACGGGTCAACCACTAGTATTTGATAAATGTATTAGTTCCCATGGGCCAGCCTAGTTAGCTTTAGATGGTACGGTGTGCTCATCAGGTGTCAGTTAGACCTGACAGAAGCGGACCTGATCAGGTCTACCTAAAAGTGAGTGGCTGGCCTAACACATTTCTCTTTTCAACAAAAATTAGAAAAATAAATGTGGGCAGGTGGTCCAATAAATGGTATGTTTTTTAAGTGGGCGAATAAATGGTACACTTACCCTATAAGTCCTGAATTCTTTACTGACGGGGGTTACCTATACCCTCCATACACGAGTGTAAAGATGGCAACCCATCGAGATACCAGGATACCACTAAGCTGCTTAACCTAGGTGAATCATGGTTAAGTGGTGCATTCGACCTGCTATCAGCCAATGGGGAGTGGGCTTAGAATCACTTTGTTTTACAAGCTTGTAAAACTTTACCTGCCAGCCTAGTTAGCTTAGTTGGTAGTGTGTCTGCCTTGTAAGCGCTAGGCCGCGGGTTCGATTCCCGCCCGGGGCGAATTTTATCCTGATAGTATAATGTTCGTTCTCGGAACGGCTGGCTTTCTCCTACCCTGTCTTCCTTCTCTCTTCGATTTCGTGACAATAAGACCATAGCAGTTACAGTTCCCTCTGTCAAACCTCTTTAATAATAATAAAACTTTACCTATCTATAGGAGAGAAACTGAAATCAATATGCAATGCCTTAATGAGTTGCTGGGTTGACTAAGAGGTACATAAAAGGGACTATACCTCAATGCTAGAAGCTCAGCCTTCTAAAGATACTAAAGTGCCTTATAAATAGAGTTCCAAATGGGCTTGAAGTACCCATTAAAGGTGGTTTATGGAGGATAAAATAAACTGATGGGTAATATAAATATAAAGATTGCGTCTACACCTCTACAGTAGTACCTACGTACTAGGTAGGTAGTTGTATTTTATTATTGACGTTCGCAAAACGACCGATTTGTTTGGATTTTGTTTGATGTTAAGCTTGGTGATAATTGGCAATTCTTCAAAGAGACTGACTGTGGGTTTCACTAACTTACTTTTGGGCCCTAACAGACTGTTAGCTTATTAACACCCTGTAAACTCACCCACACATCTTCGCTTTCCTCCTTTTGAATTGAAATCTCTTATTTCACGGTTAAGCTTGGTGATAATTGGCAATTCTTCAAAGAGACTGACTGTGGGTTTCACTAACTTACTTTTGGGCCCTAACAGACTGTTAGCTCATTAACACCCTGTAAACTCACCCACACATCTTCGCTTTTCTCGTTTTGAATTGAAATCTCTTATTTTACCCCATCCAAATTGTCTTTTTCAGCCCCGAACATTAAAACTTGCAAGAAGAATGATCCCCAGTTGGATGCTTGCATTGTAAAGAGAGCCAGGGATGGAATACCGTATTTGGTGAAAGGTAAGACAGAACGTTATTACCTCGCGCGGAGGCTAAAAATTGACCAAGTCCGAAAGATCAGTCGTACTAGAGGCGAGTCCAAAGGTGTGTCCACATCACATCGTTGACCGGCCGGTGATCGACGACTGAACCGTCAACACTGCCTCGATAACATAGATTTACCTCGTCGAGCGACGGCCAGTCGACTATGTTTGGACACACCTTTATAGCGTCAACGACGGTGACGTCAACGTACAACGTAGGGGTGAGGGCATTATGAACTCAGAACGTTATTACCTCGCGCGGAGGCTAAAAATTGACCAAGTCCGAAAGATCAGTCGTACTAGAGGCGAGTCCAAAGGTGTGTCCACACATAGTCGAACGGCCGGTGATCGACGACTGAACCGTCAACACTGCCTCGATAACATAGATTTACCTCGTCGATCGACGGCCGGTCGACTATGTTTGGACACACCTTTATAGCGTCAACGACGGTGACGTCAACGTACAACGTAGGGGTTAGGGCATTATGAACTCAGAGGGGATCCTAAAACGGAAAATTTGGAGGATGGACGGAGGGCAGATATTAGGTAGGTATCCCTGGTCATCCAAAGGGTTTAAATTTAAACTCCAATCTTTCCCACACCGTGAGGGTACGATGCCCATCTCATCTCATCTTACGGACACAGAAAGTATAGAATAGGATACACCCTGTTTATGCTGCAAGAATGAGACTGAAAAGTCCCTTTACACCCAAAGTCTAAACTGGTCTTATGTATTTGGTACAGAATAGGTGTAAATTTTATAATAAAAACGTTGCTTGAATTTGAAAAGTACGTATAGTGTTTGTTAGTGAGTATAACATCATCGTCTTCTTTCGTCCGTCAGGTTTTCCCAAGTTCCAGATCCCCGTGCTGGACCCTCTGCCCGAAATCAAAGAGAGAAGGAAGACAGGATAGGAGAAAGCCAGCCGTTCCGAGAACAAACATTATCCCATCAGGATAAAATCCGCCTTGGGCGGGAACCGAAACCGCGGCCTAGCGCTTACAAGGCAGGCGCACTACCAACTAAGCTAACTAGGCTGGCAAATTGAAGTTTTTAGTTTCTTTTGGGAGTTTTAGGGAATACCTATTTTCTGTAATGTTGTGCTAATATGTATTGTGAAATGCCTTAGCATGTTTCGTTAGAGCTTTGTAGAATTGTTTACCAAAATAAAACAACCTCTAAATTTTAAAATAGATGTTTTTCCTTTTACACAAAGTGGTTTTTAGTTTTTTTTTTTCCATACATGCTTGAGTCTCGGATTAACATGACATACCTAATCGGAGAGAAAAAAAATTGTTGTCACAAATTTAAAAGTTGGTTTTAAGGGGGGGGGGACAAAAAACAAAACGAAATTGAAAGAAAACAATTTATGAGAAAGATTATGTAACAACTAGGAAGCTATCATCCGTTAAGGGCTAGTCTCAGAGGGGTAGATCAACTTACAGAGTTTTTCCTATGGTTATGTTTAGGAAAACTAGCCCTCCAGTCAAAAATACTCTTAACCCTCAATGGATATCCAGTAATATCAGCCCGAAAGTTATACTTACTCAATTTGCCGTCGGCCACCTGCAGAAAGCTGACGACCAGGGCCAGAAAGCAAATGGCTGCCATCCGATCGAAGTCCATCGGATAAGGAGAAGTGCTCCTTCGACACCTGTCACACACCATTGTCACACAAACCGTGTCACACTGTCACAAAAAATCGTAACTTAAAAAACCGTCCGAAATTGGCGGTCACACAAAAATATCGGGCAAAAAGGGCGAAAAAACGCAAAAAACGTTATCGTAAGAACACTAAGAACAGTTCTGTTGTAGTTACCGAAGGGTTTTCGCAATGGGTATAAAAAACACACAAAAAAAAACACTTGGCGAAAATCCTTGTCGAGAATCGAACGAAGTAGTTGGCTAGATTTTCTTGAAGTGGCGAGAAAAGTTGCTGGTTGATCGAACAGTTGATTTAGACTAAACCGGGGATCGACCTTCAATCAAGTTTTATATAAAATCCGATCTTTCAGTGTTTTCGTACCTAAAGTTTTACCTGAACCTATATCTTCGTAAAAAACCAGCGGGTAACTAGCCAGTAACAATTAGTGTTTTTCTGGCCAGTTTTTACTTCCTAGTTTTTTTATGCTAAGGAGAACTAATATGCTAATTGGCTTATAAGGGCAATATATTTATTATTACCTGTCTATCTGTTATTATTGGGTCAATTCAGGCATGATGGGTACATAAATATATGTATTTTGCTTGTTGTTGGGCTTCACCGAAGCTTCTTCCTTGTTTACTGTATACGAGCACGTGGAAAACTTTGGTCTTATTTCTGAGAAATTAGGTAGGTGCTTATTTTTAACTTTTTTTATCATAATTTCTTGTTTTTAGAGTATGCGCAGTGCCCTAAATCACCAAAGTATGGAAAAGTATTTACGATTCCATATTTCGATATGATTCGTCCAAATTCAAAATTCTGCTTTTCCATTGGCTATTACACTTGTAAGATACTTTTCCATACTTTGGTGATTTAGGGCACTGCGCATACTCTAAAAACAAGAAATTATGATAAAAAAAGTTAAAAATAAGCACCTACCTAATTTCTCAGAAATAAGACCAAAGTTTTCCACGTGCTCGTATACAGTAAACAAGGAAGAAGCTTCGGTGAAGCCCAACAACAAGCAAAATACATATATTTATGTACCCATCATGCCTGAATTGACCCAATAATAACAGATAGACAGGTAATAAGAAATATATTGCCCTTATAAGCCAATTAGCATATTAGTTCTCCTTAGCATAAAAAAACTAGGAAGTAAAAACTGGCCAGATTACCACTAATTGTTACTGGCTAGTTACCCGCTGGTTTTTTACGAAGATATAGGTTCAGGTAAAACTTTAGGTACGAAAACACTGAAAGATCGGATTTTATATAAAACTTGATTGAAGGTCGATCCCCGGTTTAGTCTAAATCAACTGTTCGATCAACCAGCAACTTTTCTCGCCAGTTCAAGAAAATCTAGCCAATTACTTCATTCGATTCTCGACAAGGATTTTCGCCAAGTGTTTTTTTTTGTGTGTTTTTTATACCCATTGCGAAAACCCTTCGGTAACTACAACAGAACTGTTCTTAGTGTTCTTACGATAACGTTTTTTGCGTTTTTTCGCCCTTTTTGCCCGATATTTTTGTGTGACCGCCAATTTCGGACGGTTTTTTAAGTTACGATTTTTTGTGACAGTGTGACACGGTTTGTGTGACAGTGACAATGGTGTGTGACAGGTGTCGAAGGAGCACTTCTCCTTATCCGATGGACTTCGATCGGATGGCAGCCATTTGCTTTCTGGCCCTGGTCGTCAGCTTTCTGCAGGTGGCCGACGGCAAATTGAGTAAGTATAACTTTCGGGCTGATATTACTGGATATCCATTGAGGGTTAAGAGTATTTTTGACTGGAGGACTAGTTTTCCTAAACATAACCATAGGAAAAACTCTGTAAGTTGATCTACCCCTCTGAGACTAGCCCTTAACGGATTTTCAGTATTAGCTTTATGAGCCTTGAGCTTTTCTTAAATTTGTGCATAGTTGGTATCTGGGTGGGTGACCGTCTGGGCAAGAAGTACTTCTGGCTAATTTAGGCTGCAGTCAGTCATATGAGGACAATTTGTGAAGCTGCATCTGCTGGCAGCCATTTGCTTTCTGGCCCTGGTCGTCAGCTTTCTGCAGGTGGCCGACGGCAAATTGAGTAAGTATAACTTTCGGGCTGATATATATTACTGGATATCCATTGAGGGTTCAGAGTGTTTTTGACTGGAGGGCTAGTTTTCCTAAACATAACCATATTAGGAAAAAGTATAACTTTCGGGCTGATATTACTGGATATCCATTATCCATTTAGGGTTAAGAGTATTTTTGACTAGAGGGCTAGTTTTCCTAAACATAACCATAGGAAAAACTCTGTAAGTTGATCTCCCTTCTGAGACTAGCCCTTAACGGAATAGCTTTGTTTTTCAGAATTTTTTCAGTAATAGCTTTATGAGCCTTGAGTTTTTCTTAAATTTGTGCATAGTTGTACCTATCTGGATGGGTGATCGTCTGGGCAAGAAGTAATTCTGGCCACTTTAGGCTGCAGTCAGTCATATGAGGACAATTTGTGAAGCTGCATCTGTGGCGCTCTATTTTCAGAGCGTTATTCATTTCTACTCTAAAGAAACGTAGAAAATCTATTATGTATCTTCAACCCTGCACTGTAAGCACTAGGTCAATGGTTCGATTCCTGCCCGGGGCGGAATAACCTATACTTAGGGAAATTCAATAGCACTAGCATGGGCGAAAATCTCTAATAGGATTTTGCTTTCTGGCCCTGGTCGTCAGCTTTCTGCAGGTGGCCGACGGCAAATTGAGTAAGTATAACTTTCGGGCTGATATTACTGGATACCCATTGAGGGTTAAGAGTATTTTTGACTGGAGGGCAAGTTTTCCTAAATATAACCATAGGAAAACTTTGTAAGTTGATCTACCCCTCTGAGACTAGCCCTTAACGGAATAGCTTTATGTTTTTCAGAATTTTTTCAGTAATAGCTTTATGAGCCTTGAGCTTTTCTTAAATTTGTGCATAGTTGGTACCTATCTGGATGGGTGATCGTCTGGGCAAGAAGTACTTCTGGCTAATTTACGCTGCAGTCAGTCATATGAGGACAATTTGTGAAGCTGCATCTGCGCCTGCGGCGCTCTATTTTCAGAGCGTTATTCATTTCTACTCTAAAGAAACGTAGAAAATCTATTATGAATCTTCAACCCTGCACTGTAAGCACTAGGTCCATGGTTCGATCCCTGCCCGGGGCGAAATAACCTATACTTAGGGAAATTCAATAGCACTAGCATGGGGAAAAGTCTCTAATAGGAAATAATTATTTTCCAGGTGACTACACGGATATTTGCAACACGAAAGATCCCAACCTGAACGAGTGCCTGAAGAAATCAGCACAGAAAATGTTCTCCTACATGAAGACAGGTAAGCGGAATAAGGGTTAGGTTGCATGCAAAACTGGTAATATAGGTAGAAGATAGTGCTTTTTTTTACTTTTTTGACTTAAGGGTAAGGTTGAATGCAAAATGGACCTTTTAAAAGAAAGGCCATCGGGTATACGTATTTAGGCCCTATCTACTCTAAAGAAACGTAGAAAATCTATTATGTATCTTCAACCCTGCACTGTAAGCACTAGGTCAATGGTTCGATTCCTGCCCGGGGCAAAATAACCTATACTTAGGGAAATTCAATAGCACTAGCATGGGCAAAAATCTCCTATAGGAAATAATTATTTTCCAGGTGACTACACGGATATTTGCAACACGAAAGATCCCAACCTGAACGAGTGCCTGAGGAATTCAGCACAGAAAATGTTCTCCTACATGAAGACAGGTAAGCGGAATAAGGGTTAGGTTGCATGCAAAACTGGTAATATAGGTAGAAGATACCTAGGGTAAGGTTGAATGCAAAATGGATCTTTTAAAAGAAAGGCCATCGGGTATATTTTAGGCCCTATGTCACTGTGACCTCATTAGATCTTTTGTGTGAAAATTAATGGAGTTACCAACAGGTCATCAGAAAAGATGGGATTATAGGGTTACAGGGTGGAAAGATTGAGGCTTAGGTTACATCAA
The DNA here is from genome assembly GCF_000475195.1 of Diaphorina citri. Classification (NCBI taxonomy): domain Eukaryota; kingdom Metazoa; phylum Arthropoda; class Insecta; order Hemiptera; family Psyllidae; genus Diaphorina; species Diaphorina citri. The sequence continues at coordinate 26,927 of NW_007378925.1, read as the reverse complement.
AAACTTCACTTCAACTCATCAAGTTATAAACTGTAACTGCTATGGTCTTATCGTCCCGAAACCGAAGAGAGAAGGAAGACAGGATAGGAGAAAGCCAGCCGTTCTGTACTGTACTTTTAGGTATACGGTATACTGTACCTGTTCTAGTTAGAAAAAATACTTCTAAGGTTAAAAAAAGGAATTTTAATTGTGTTAAACATAAATGGTTGTCACAAATGTCGTTCCCTGCTTGATAAACTATACGCTAAATTTCATGACATGACTTAGACTCGAACCACCAACCTCCAGATCCGAAGTCCACCGCGCTAACCCCTAGACCACTGAGGTTGGTTCTAAGGTTAAAAATAGAGTGGAGAGCATAGAGTTTTTTGGTCTCAGCTCTATTTGGTTTGAATCCGTCTCTTCCTTCTATGTGATGTTCGATGCTCTTTGGGCTATGCTCTACACCCCTCCCTGTTTTTAGCCTAAGGTGTTTTACCTACGAGTAAAAGACTTCCCTAATCCTTATAATTTATAATGATACCTTTGATACCTACCTATAATAACACTTCCCCATTAGAAGCTGGAGCAGCAGATTCAGAGCATCGGGAAGATGGTGTTCAACTTCGGCAATCTGTTCAATGGAAACAAGGAAATGAGTAAGTACAGGCCAACTTGTAAACACTAGGGGTGTACAAAAAAAGCCTAAGGTGGCTGAGGTGTAAGACAGCCTTGTCCTTGAGTGAAAATGCTGCTGTTTGAAGCACTAGGTCGCGGGTTCCCGCCCAAGGCGAACATTATCCTAAAGGTGCGTCCAAACATAGTCGACCGGCCGGCCTTTGATCGATGAGGTGCATCCATGTTGTCCAGGCAGTGTGGACGATTTCAGTCGACATTGATCGACGGCCGGTCGACTATGTGTGGACACAGCTTTACAGTTCCCTCTTTCAAATCTCTTTAAAAATAGAATAAGGTTTGTTCTTGGAATGTCTGGCTTTTTCCTATCCAGTCTTCCAGAGAGGTGCTTCGATTTCGGGACGATTACTGTTGCTACGGTTTTCTCTATGTTCCCTCTTACAAACCTCTTAAAGAAAGAAGCTTTTTTTCTTGGAATTCGGCTGGATTTCTTCTATCCAGTCCTCCCCTCTTTTCGTCGATAAGACTTCTGCAAAACAAGATAATATCCAATATCATGGTTTGCCGTCTTCTTAAAATAAGAAAAGAGTAAAAACAGAAGATTTCATGGTGGTTAAAATCTAATACCTAACCGTTTTTGGCACCGTTGAAACTCACAGAACCTGCAGTTATCCTGTTTTGACTCCATTAATATCTCAGGAGCGGTAAGTCGTAGGACAATTCTGATTAAACCAATCGATAGAGCGTAAAAAAGTTACTAAGAATCAATTACTAACTCGATTTTGAAAAAAAAAAAAAAATGTTGGTTATCGTGTTTTGCCATCTTCCCACAGATTTTTCTGGTTAATGGTTATAGGTAGTAGTAGTAGTAGTAGTAAAAAAAAAAAAAAAAATGTTGGTTATCGTGTTTTGCCATCTTCCCACAGATTTTTCTGGTTAATGGTTATAGGTAGTAGTAGTAGTAGGTAGATATGTTACCACATGTGACATTGATCTCCAGTGCGGACTCCGTAGAAAAACAATCTATCCAGCCTATGCTATTTTTTGCTGATGACTTCTTTCGACCTGAGAGCACGTTGAGCAAGTCCAGTTTTAAAGGACAACATAGGTAATTATGTAATTTCCCTAAAGCAATTATACAATGATGTCAAGGGGATGAAGTGGTCAAGGCGCTCGCCTGGTAAACAGGAGGGCGTGGGTTCAATCCCAGCTGAGGTATGGTTAGCTTGGAGGGTAGCGCGTCTGCCTTGTAAGCGCTAGGCCGCGGGTTCGATTCCCGCCCGCAGTGAATTTTATCCTGAACGGATAAGGTACGTTCTCGGGACGTCTGGCTATCTCATATAGCTGTTTTACTCAAAAAGGGCGCAAGTAGAATTCCCAGCTCCCAGCATAACGTTAAGTTCCACTTTTAGTACGCTACGCTACTGACTTTGTACAACTTAAACTGGCATGATTATAAGGTACGTTCTCGGGACGTCTGGCTATCTCATATAGCTGTTTTACTCAAAAAGGGCGCAAGTAGAATTCCCAGCTCCCAGCATAACTCTAACGTTAAGCGTTAAGTTCCACTTTCAGTACTCTACGGTCTACGCTACTGACTTTGTGCAACTTAAACTGGCATGATTATTCAATTAGGTACCTTCATAGTTTTACCTTGTTTAATTTTATGTATTAAATAGGTACCTAGGATTCATTATTATTGCCATTTTTTTTTTTTTTTTTTTAATTTTTTTTTTTAAAAAGGTACCTAGGTTTCATTTTTTTTCCCATTTTTTTTTTTTTTTTTTTTTTTTTGTATCCACGGACTAGATGAAAAAAATGTGATCCTCATTTATTAGGTTTAGTTAGAGCTAGGGAAATTTGTAATTAGACAGCTAGTAAAGGGTCCGCCCGTTTGTGTAACTAAATAAATAAATAAATTGATTGTAGAGTATGTAGAGGATATCTAGTCATCTAGTTTTGGATTTGAGTGGTTTATCGTGCCAATGTGGTGGTGAGGTACAAACATATTTTATACCCACCTAGTTAGGTGGGTATAAACTACCTGCCTCTGCACTACACAGTCAATATACCTAAGTACATTTTATTTTCAAGTATTTTGATACATAATATTGTACAATATTGGAATAGTAAAATGGATTTTTTCCCGAGCTCATTACTCTCACTGATATTATTAGGTTCGGACCAGCTAAAGCGGGACAATATCGGGACTTTGGGCGAAAGCGGGACATTTTAGCGTCCCCAGAGGATTTCTCGGGACAGCGGGACCAGAGGCTCCAAAGCGGGACTGTCCCGCCGAAAGCGGGACGTATGGTCAGCCTATGCATCCATGTTGTCCAGGCAGAGTGGACGATTTCAGTCGACATTGATCGACGGCCAGTCGACTATGTGTGGACACACCTTTACAGTTCTCTCTTTCAAATCTCTTTAAAAATAGAAAAAGGTTTGTTCTTGGAATGTCTGGCTCTTTCTTATCCAGTCTTCCAGAGAGGTGCTTCGATTTCGGGACGATTACTGTTGCTACGGTTTTCTCTATGTTCCCTCTTACAAACCTCTTAAAAAAAGAAGCTTTTTTATTGGAATTCGACTGGATTTCTTCTATCCAGTCCTCCCCTCTTTTCGTCGATAAGACTTCAATTTGAAGCAACTGGAAGTTTAAAATTACGTAAGTAATACCTAATATTTATTTTATATTTATTTTTAGTCTACGTCTCTTCGCGTCATCTTCTTTCAAGGTGTTTAAGTTTGATGCTATTGTATAAGTCCTGAATTCTCTATAGCTATAGTGACGGGGGTTACCTATACCCTCCATACACAAGTGTAAAGATGGCAATTGGCAACCCATCGAGATACCAGGATACCACTAAGCTGCTTAACGTAGGTGAACCATGGTTAAGTGGTTCATTCGACCTGCTATCAGCCAATGGGGAGTGGGCTTAGTATCACTTTGTTTTCAAGCTTGTAAAACTTTACCTATCTATAGGAGAGAAACTGAAATCAATATGCAATGCCTTAATGAGTTGCTGGGTTGATTAAGAGGTACATAAAAGGGACTATACCTCAATGCTAGAAGCTCAGCCTTCTAAAGATACTAAAGTTCCTATAAATAGAGTTCCAAATGGGCTTGACAAAAAAAAAAAAAAAAAAAAAAAAAAAAAAAAAAAAAAAAAAAAAAAAAAAAAAAAAAACGCAACAAATTCGAAGAAAAACAACATAGGAAAAAGATTATGTAACATCCAAGAAGCTATCACTAAAAAAGTTAAAAAGAGAGAAAAAGTGCAACAAGAACAACAACAAATGAATAATAATGAAAATGAACACAACAAATTCGAAGAAAAACAAGATAATTACATGAAAAAGATTATGTAACATGTAGGAAGCTATGACTAAAAAAGTTAAAAAGAGGAAAAGTGCAACAAGAACAAAAAATACATAAATAAATGAAAATAAACCAAACAAACAAAAGAATAAACATGAGGGTATTTGTCTAGAACTCTTGGATTGATGAATCCCCAGGTTTATAGGTAGGTATCTAGTAGGTAGTGTGCAAGATAGAATCAGATAGGTAATAATGTAGCCATCTAGTAGGAAGGTAGTATGGTGGTAAAAAAAAAAAACTTTATGCTAAAAACAAGAGACGACTTCCTGATTCAGGAAATACGCAAAATTCGAAAAATAATACAGATAGGAAAACAGGTTTTGGTGCCAAGAAAAAAGACTAAAGGAAGGTTCCTATAAAAATGCTGAACACCCTGGTTTTTATTTGTCCTTGACCTACTGGGCCTTCAGCATAACGACCTGAAATAAGGCCTGCGCATACTCTAAAAACAAGAAATTATGATAAAAAAGTTAAAAATAAGCACCTACCTAATATCTCAGAAATAAGACCAAAGTTTTCCACGTGCTCGTAGACAGTAAACAAGGAAGAAGCTTCGGTGAAGCCCAACAACAAGCAAAATACATATATTTATGTACCCACGAACATTATCCCATCAGGATAAAATCCGCCCCGGGCGGGAATCGAACCCGCGGCCTAGCGCTTACGAGGCAGACGCACTACCAACAAAGCTAACTAGGCTGGCGCATGATTTTTAGTTTTATAATAAAAACCGCCCTGACTTTTATGACTTTCTTTTCAGGCATCAAAGAGCTCGGAATGCCTGTGATGGATCCCTATGTTAATCCGATGGTAGAGATGGGCTCCGACGCGGATGGCCCTATGTCACTTAAGTTTACCCTGTTCAATGCTACTCACTATGGGTTCAGCAAGTCCAAGGTCAAGAAAGTCGAGTAAGTTAAATCTCTTAGTTGCGTGGTCAAATTTTAACTTGGCGGGGGGGAGAACTGCCGCGCTCCTTTATGATTGAAACTTTTTCCCATTCTGACGAAGGCAGGACTTAACGTGGGTGGCGAAATCCAGTGAACGAAATATGGGTTCAGCAAGTCCAAGGTCAAGAAAGTCGAGTAAGTTAAATCTCTTAGTTGCGTGGTCAAATTTTAACTTGGCGGGGCGGAGAACTGCCGCGCTCCTTTATGATTGAAACTTTTTCCCATTCTGACGAAGGCAGGACTTATCGTGGGTGGCGAAATCCAGTGAACGAACTACCTAGTACAACGCTCTACACTCCACGTTAACTACGTACATAGGCTGCCTAACCCTTTGTTTAATTTTTGAAACGATTTAGGAGGGAGGGTCAATAATATTCATAGTGGACTTTTCCTGATTTCCTTTCTCTACAGTTCACTGAATTACTAGTATAATTATAATTATTATACTTACCGGTAATTTATTTATTTTTCATTTCCAGAGCCAACCCTGCCAAATACTCGTTTGACTATCAGCTGCTCATTCCCAAATTTGAAATCGTAGCCGAGTACGACATCCTGGGAAAACTACTCATGATGCCTGTGCATGGACAGGGCGTTTGCAACACTACCTGTTGTAAGTATTCTCCCTGAGTGATGACGATTTAGGAGGGAGGGTCAATAATATTCATAGTGGACTTTTCCTGATTTCCTTTCTCTACAGTTCACTGAATTACTAGTATAATTACGTACCGGTAATTTATTTATTTTTCATTTCCAGAGCCAACCCTGCCAAATACTCGTTTGACTATCAGCTGCTCATTCCCAAATTTGAAATCGTAGCCGAGTACGACATCCTGGGAAAACTACTCATGATGCCTGTGCATGGACAGGGCGTTTGCAACACTACCTGTTGTAAGTATTCTCCCTGAGTGATGTAAATCATTTCTTCTTTATTGGGTTCGGCACACTCCTATGTCTTCAGGCACACGCCATTTGTCAAGGGTCTAGGTTTACCTTTCCCATGGGATCAATTTAATTTGAGTTTGATTAGTAGCTTAAATCTGATACCACACAACCTTTCTTTACCCCCCCCCCTCCTTCCCTTAATCGGTATACTAATACTGGATAAGCTGGATCAGGCCAGCCTACTGGTCTTGTGTAAGGCCAGTCACTCACTATCAGGTAGACCTGACAGGTACACCAGGCCTATTGGTCCTCAATATTGCCTATTTGAAGAGCAAAATTTTGGAGTGCTTACGGCTGAAAAGGTCCGCCTATAAGGTCTATTTAATACTTAATCCTGACAGCAGAAAAAAGGTATATTAATATTCCATTCGCTCTCATTTTGATAACAGATGACGTCGATGTAACTCACTATGAGGTAGACCTGACAGGTACACCAGGCCTATTGGTCCTCAATATTGCCTATTTGAAGAGCAAAATTTTGGAGTGCTTATGGCTGAAAAGGTCCGCCTATCAGGTCTATTTAATACTTAATCCTGACAGCATAAAAAAGGTATATCAATTATTATTTCATTCGCTCTCATTTTGATAACAGATGACGTCGATGTGATCTGGAAGGTACGTGGAGAGCCAGAAGTGTTCGAGGGCAAGACCTACTTCAAAACGGTGAAGCTGGAGCAGCAGATTCAGAGCATCGGGAAGATGGTGTTCAACTTCGGCAATCTGTTCAATGGAAACAAGGAAATGAGTAAGTACAGACCAACTTGTAAACACTAGGGGTGTACAAAAAAAGCCCAAGGTGGCTGAGGTGTAAGACAACCTTGACCTTGAGTGAAAATGCTGCTGTTTGAAGCACTAGGTCGCGGGTTCAGTTGCCGATTTCCCGCCCAAGGCGAACATTATCCCAAAGGTGCGTCCAAACATAGTCGACCGGCCGGCCTTTGATCGATGAGGTGCATCCATGTTGTCGAGGCAGAGTGGACGATTTCAGTCGACTATGTGTGGACACACCTTTACAGTTCTCTCTTCCAAATCTCTTTAAAAATAGAATAAGGTTTGTTCTTGGAATGTCTGGCTCTTTCCTATCCAGTCTTCCAGAGAGGTGCTTCGATTTCGGGACGATAAGACTTCTGTTGCTACGGTTTTCTCTATGTTCCCTCTTACAAACCTCTTAAAAAAAGAAGCTTTTTTCTTGGAATTCGACTGGATTTCTTCTATTCAGTCCTCCCCTCTTTTCGTCGATAAGACTGTTGTTACAATTTCTCTCTTTTATTTCCAGGCGACATGTTCAACAAGCTAGTCAACGACAACTGGCAGGAGTTGTTCAACCAGATGAAACCCAGCATGCAACGAAACGGAGAGGCCATCATGCTAAAGCTAGCCAGAAGGACCCAACACATTCTCCCCTACTCGGAAGTGTTTCCGGACCTGTTTGAATAGGTGTTGGCCCGGCTTTTCAAGCTGGGAGCCTTCCGAAATTGGACCTTCTTTTGAGAAGTTTCTCCAAGGGCCTATTCCATAAAGCGATTAATTTGTTCAAATTTCGCACAAGTAATGGTGAAATTTTAGAGGGTAACGTTCTTTCTTGCCACCCAGAAAGTCCCGGTTACGATTCCTCAAATCGACAATGAAGACTCTTAAGAGGGTAACGTTCTTTCTTGCCACCCAGAAAGTCCCGGTTACGATTCCTCAAATCGACAATGAATACTCTTATTTCGATTCAAAATAGTAGAACTTGTAGAAGGGTCCCTATGACTCCCTAAGCTTTTAAAGCTGCAAACTTGGTCAAGAATATAGGTAAGACCAAGGATTCCATAAGAATAATTTGATTTGCTTTGAAAATGTCTTTCGATTTTTTTCGATCTTTATACATTTCAATGTGACTATCTTAACTCGATAGTGTTAGGAAAATAATGCTACTCCTATTAAGATGTGTTCACACATAGTCGATCGACCATCGATTCACAATAAATCGACATCGAACGACGGTCGTCGACCATGTGTGCACACACCTTTATATCGTTAGCTGATAATTCCTTTAAACAAGTTTTTTTTTTTTTTTTGCACGCTAGTGTATCTACATATTTATATGTGTGTATAATTGTATAATATGTATGTACATACATACATACAATAGAGAGTTCCCAGAGTTTATCTTTCGAAAATTTAGCATCGATTCAGGAGGTGAAAATATTGGTGTTAAATCGACCTTTTGGTTCGATTTTAAAAGATATCTAGGTGTAGATTAATACTGTGGAAAGATGAATTATTATTAACATTTATTAAATTCTTTTTCATACTAGTTATTCATCTGTGTCTGACTCAATTTATTGGAATTTGCGTTACACAACAAAACGGTTAAAAGTTTGGAAATGAGTTTTGAAGAGGAATTTGGAGGATCTGGAGAACTGTTATTTTTAGCAACTCACCTAGAAGAAAAGAACATTTCTGTGGAAAGATGGCAAAACACGATAACCAACATTTTTCAAATTTTACAGGAGAGCAAAAAAACGTTTTTTTCAACATGAAAATATTTTTATCTTTTTTTTTAATTATACTTACAATATTCATCGAACAGGTCCGCCTGTCAGGTCTACCTCATAGTGTGTGTGCTCATCAGGTATCTATCATTGTAAAAATGTTCAAACAAGTCATAAATAAATGAAAGAAAAAAATTTTTTTTTTTTTTTTTTTTTTTTTTTTTTTGTGATTTGCTTCTCTAATTTCAAATGTTCAACATGCATATCAGCGCTCTCTACCTGCTACTTTTGGCAACACTCCTGTTTGCGATCTGTCTTTGGAAGCGCCGCAAACTGTACGTTTTATCGTACAAACTGGATGGCCCTTTCGCTCTGCCCCTGATAGGAAATGCCCTTCTACTCCTGGGTGGCCCGGAGAAAGCCTTTGAGGCCGTACACACCGAATATTACAAACACAGGTAAAGTCTGATTCATAGTATTTTCTTTTCCTTCTTTTGGGATTTCTAACTTCTGGGACAGGATTAACCTCATCCGGTCTGAGTGGGGCCAGGGGAAAAACAGCAGCACGTGATTGTCCAATGGGTCAAAAATAGGATAAAACTAGTGACGAAAATTGTGACACGCGCCCATGATTTTCGTGACTTTGGTAATTAATAATTTCCCTGTCGCGTATAATATCTCTAGTAGCGCGGTCAAACTTTTTTGACTTGGCGGGGCGGAGCGCTACCGCGCTCCTAAAAGTGCAACAACAACAACAACACCAACAACAACAACAACAACAACAACAACAACAACAACAACAACAACAACAACAACAACAAAACAACAACAACAAATGAATAATAATGAAAATGAACACAACAAATTCGAAGAAAAACAAGATAATTATATGAAAAAGATTATGTAACATGTAGGAAGCTATCACTAAAAAAGTTAAAAAGAGGAAAAGTGCAACAAGAACAAAAAATACATTAATAAATGAAAATAAACCAAACAAACAAAAGAATAAATATGAGGGTATTTGTCTAGAACTCTTGGATTGATGAATCCCCAGGTTTATAGGTAGGTATCTAGTAGGTAGTGTGCAAGATAGATAGGTAATGTAGCCATCTAGTAGCAAGGTAGGTATGGTGGTAAAAGAAAAAAACTTTATGCTAAAAAACATAAAAACAAGAGACGACTTCCTGATTCAGGAAATACGCAAAATTCGAAAAATAATACAGATAGGAATTTCCCTTATCTCCGAGAATTAGGTTAAATTAACTGGCCAATATAAAGTTGTTTTCCTTTAATATTATGCTGAGCACGTCAGATACTTTTTTCGTTTCGAAAACTACATACAAAAGATGAGTGTGCCAGCCCTAGTTACATAGCTTGGTTGGTAGCGCGTCTGCCTAGTAATCGCTAGGCCGCGGGTTCGATTCCGAACTAAGGCGTATTTTATCCTGAGCGAAAAATGTTCGTTCTCGGAACGGCTGGCTTTCTCCTATCCTTTCTTCCTTCTTTCTTCGAAACAAGTACCCATCTAGCTGCGGAACATAATACCAAGGTGGTTTCCTACATCATAGCCTAGATACCAGATATGTACCTAGAAGTAGGTAGGTACCTAGATAGATACCTAGGATCTACGTACCTAGATAGATACCAAGACCAATGATTCTCGAAATTCCAAACCGTTCCCGAGATATTGACGTTTTTTAGTCCCCCCATAAGAAATACACGGGGAACACGCTTTGTTTATTCCCATTTACTTAAAACCCAAATGGGAATTATTCCCATTTACTTAAAACCCAAATGGGAATTATTGTGTCTAGGATAGGTTGGCTAAGCTGGAACAAATAGAAAGGGAGAAAAAGAAGAGAGGTACTTTTTTGTGGAGGCCAACTCTTGGCGTTAATTTTTTAACACGAAGTGTTTTTTTTGGGGGGGTATTCACAAACAAAAGACATTACAAAGGGCGAAATTAGTCTGGGGCAATCTCTTTGCAATATACATAGCCAAAGAGCAATGCCTCAGAAAAAGCCCTCCGGCAACCTATTTGAAAATCCAAATTTTTATCCCATTTGACAATGTTGTGTGAAGGGTGAGTCCAGACTTCGGATCAACATTTTTCATATCGACATTCCTCCCTAGCATAATCTTGCTAGCCTGCATGTCTTTATTGATCAGAGAGCATAGATTATCACAGTAGAAGCACTGAGTGTCGATATTATCCTTTAAGAAAAAACTACAGATACTGTCTGGTATAAGTGTATTTTCTTTGCAAAGCAAAGGGTCAAGGCATATCTTGTCAGCTGGGAAGGAACGTAACCTTCCTGCCTCTTCGACAGTTCGATGTACCCACTGCATGTAGGCGGGAGAGGCAGCAAGTGAGCCTGGAAGAAAGGGATAAGAACTTCTAATTCAATTGATCCCATAGGCTAAGTAGACCTACACAAAAAGCAAAAGCCCACTCTAGGCAGCAAGTGAGCCTGGAAGAAAGGGATAAGAACTTCTAATTCAATTGATCCCATAGGCTAAGTAGACCTACACAAAAAGCATGTGCCTTCTCCATGTCGGAGATTGGCAATCATCAATTTCGGGCGAACTTTGTTTAATGCAGCTCAGAAGACTGAAGAAGAATTTCAGTCCATATGGTACAGTTGGTACAATTATTGACCTTGTCTAGTTATTTGGTCAACTTCCATTTGTTGTGTAAATGTAAATGTTTTATTTGCAATATATTACAAAAGTTACAAACATCGTTCCCCGATTATTTCACCTAACAAAAAGCAAAAGGTGTGTCCACACATAGTCGACCGGCCATGTCGATCGATGTCGACTGAACCATCCACACTGCCTGGATAACATAGATTCTTGTGTTGGACACACCTTATTAAGGCTTAGATGTAGTGACAAACAGCCCTAAAAGTTGGGTTAAGCTTGTACGAATCTACGAAGGTAGACCCTAGACCTATAGGTACAGATTTATTGTGCCTGAAGACATGTGATATATTTCAGTCCGCTCGACCCCTTTATTAAGATGTGGGATGCATACTGGAGGAAAGTGTTCTATGAAACGCGTCTCTCTAGTGTGCATTCCACCTTAGCTTTGGAATTGGTGTCTGCCGTAGTATATCTAAAAGTTTGTCTACACATAGTCGACCGACCGTCGATCGATGTCGACTGAACCGTCCACACTGCCTCGACAGCATAGTTTCTCCTCGTCGGTCGACGGCCGGTCGGTCGACTATGTTTGGACACATCTTAATGTCCCTCGCCAGAGGTGTATAAAATGCATAACCATAAAGAGCAACTCTGAAAGTGGCAGAGAATGCCTTATCATTGGGCCTTCAAGTTTTATGTACTTACCATTTAATCCTGAACCTGCCACGATTCCTGTAAATACAAATCATAAAAAATAAGTCACTGCAAGTTCTAGTCATGTTTACATTATAGGAAGCCACCGAGATGGGTCCCCAGGAATAAAACAGATTTTGTTTTAGGAAAGAACCGCAAGCTTATTTTGAGGGAAAAAAAAAAAAAAAAAAAAAAAAAAAAAAAAATGGGAAAAACGGGAAAAAATAAAAGTGTAAATGTACCTTATTGAGTAATTGAGTAGGTACCTAATAGATATTTTGAATATTTTGGTAGGTAGGTACCTACACAGGTATTATTGTCCATCGGCATCGGTTTGAAGTGTGGTAAATGCAGCTATACGGAAACAAGTTGTAACAAGAAATTCACTGATTCTTGGAAAGAGAAGAAAGCAAAGCGTGAGAGTAGGAGAGGGGGGAAGGGGTTTACTTTAGTTTTTGCTTGACCGCTCGAGGGTTCGGTATGAAGTGGATTTCCAGAAGTTGGCAGATGACATTCAGAATTAAAGAAAAATCGCTTAGCAACAAAAATTGGTGAGTTTATTTTTTATTCTTTGGGGGGGGGGGGGGGGGGGGAACCTCGAACATTTTTGAAAGTTAAGAAGGGAACCGCAACGAAAAAAGTCTGGCCACCCCTGTTCTATGGGAACAGACAGACAGACACACAGACACCGAAGCGAATACAATAGGCCGTCCCTATACCTTTTATTATTTTACTATTGTAATTTAATAAAGAAAGGACGGACTAAAAAACTAAATATTTCAAAGTTCACAAAACTCAAGAAGAAAAAATAATTGTGGTTCAATTCTTACGTATGTAAAGAAGCGCAATAAAGTACTCTATCAGAGGAATCCTTCGGGTGGTACGTAGGTATATAAAAAATTTGACCCTCCATACCTGTTCAAATCTTTTTTTTTTTTTCGTGGTAGTGCAAAGTTGCCCTCAATGGTGCAAAGTAACTCCAGGTTACCGGTAACGTGATAATCGCAAAAAATTAAATGGTTTTCTGGACAAAATTTGCACCACCATTTTCGTGATCCTGGTAAAAAGACCTTTAATTTGATGTATAGGTCGACCAGGTTTGGATAACTCCTTCTATGGGGACAGACCGACAGACAGACCGACAGACAGACAGACGACACCGAAGCGAATACAATAGTCCGTCCACTATACCTTTTATTATTAGTAATAATAAAGGAAGGACGGACTAAAAACTCAGGCTCAAAAGACAATATCTTACCCAAACTGAGCAGGAAGATAGTTGCAATTGAGAACTTGATATTTGGAGCCATGTTGATCAGAAAATGATGAACTTCTTTCTAGACAAAAATTGTCCCAACACGAACTGTTTCGCTACTGATCAAATTGATCAAAACTCGTGGTTTATATTTTAAATTATCATCCTCCTTAATTGATCAGAAAATGATGAACTTCTTTCTAGACAAAAACTGTCCCAACGCGAACTGTTTCGCTACTGATCAAATTGATCAAAACTCGTGTTTTATATTAAATTATCATCCTCCTTATATACCATTCTGGTTTATTTTAGAGAGGCGACAATTCTGTGACAAATGGGGAGTAAATCAAAAATTTGGTGACAATTTGACAAATTGGATGTCAGAGTGAGAAATTTATTTCCAAAATTTTCAAACAAACCATATATTTGCTCATATTGACAGCAGCCTCTGTAGCTGAGGGTCTGGCTCGGAGACTTTCAAAAATTTGGTGACAATTTGACAAATTGGATGTCAGAGTGAGAAATTTATTTCCAAAATTTTCAAACAAACCATATATTTGCTCATTTTGACAGCAGCCTCTGTAGCTGAGGGTCTGGCTCGGAGACTCTAAACGGGGAGTAGACCAGCTTAGCCCGACCACTCACTATCAGCTAGACCTGGCAGATATGGCTGAACAGGTCCGCCTGTATATTATACGAAACGAAACTAATTGTCACCATTTCTGTTTACCCATGTCATAAATCCGTTAGCCCGACCACTCACTATTAGCTAGACCTGGCAGATATGGCTGAACAGGTCCACCTGTCAGGTCTACCTCATAGTGTGTGTGCTCATCAGGTACCTGATCTATCATTGTAAAAATGTTCAAACAAGTCATAAATAAATGAAAAAAAAAAAAATCAATATAAATTTCACGTGATTTATGTTGTGATATTTACTTCTTTCTTCACCCGTGCCTAGATTTACGAACAAAATATGCCCTCTAAACGTTCTAATCGTTCCATACTTCACAATAATAATTAGTAAGGTGTAAGGTGTCATGTAAGGTAGATTTTGTTGACGATATTAAAACACGTGTGAAGGTAAAAGTAGACTATACCAATGTATAATTTTATGTATGTAGGTCCTTGAGTTCTATGCTTCCGAAAAAAGATAGCTTTCTAAAGAGGATCTACCTATGTCTTGGTAGGATCCTGGACACTTCCTTCCTGAGCTCCTGACAGTTGGGTGCTGTGATCATCTTGAAGGCAGAAAAGACCTAGTTTAAACTGCAGTGGTAAATTAGATATTAGTGCTTTATTTAGACTGTCAAATCAGGACATGTAGTCCCATTATCTCAACAGTTGTAGGTAGGACATTTAGTCTCCATGTAGGTAAAAGGACTTTTTAGTCTCATTCAAGCAGGATAAACAAAGTATAATATTCTATTTTCTCCCCTACAGATATGTACAGATTTATGATCCACTGGTATTATTGACAATATAAATCCTCAATCCATTCCCAGCGGTCGTGTAAAGCTTAAAGTCACTTGGTTTCTTCAATTCGACATTCTTGCCCACTATAATCTTGGGGAATTTCTGGCCCAATTTGGTGAGGATACACTCGTTAGCGCAGTAGTTACATTGAGACCGGATTTGGTTGCGTTTGGCCAACTTCCCACAGATGGTGTCCGGGATTATGGTATCTTCGTCACATTTGAAAGGGTCGTCGCAGATCGTTGGGTCGGAGAAAGGCGCTATGCTGGAGGCTAGTTGAGTTACTTCTTTCACCCACTCCATGTAGGTTTCTAAAAACACAAGGGCTCTTCGTTCAAAGTTTGGCGAGAAACTCGATTTATGACCGAGTTGGGAAGAACAATCAAATACACACAGACGGGGTCGGCGTTTTTCGTCAGCCTCTCAATCAGCCCTAACTAGGGTGATCGCTTTGGGCTGACATTTCGTTTTGGCTACAAATTTTACGAGTGGATGCCCTTCCCTCTCAACCCTTGCTATTTCTTTAGCAAGGGAAATTCAGGCTGGTATACTCCCTGTTTATAGTCACCCAGCGAGACTAAGCTGGTCTACTCCCTGTTTAACGCCCCCTAGCCAGACTTTGTTTAACGTCCCCTAGCCAGACTGTAGTAATAGAAAGTAAAAAATGAAAAGGTGTAACTCGCTTCAAGAAGAAACCGACTAAACAGATGATTTTCCTGGTACACGAGCTCACAGAATGTTGAAAACGAAAACTTAACAGACTATCTCTGTGAGGCAAAAAAACTTGAGATCTTCGTAAGAAAGGGATTCGCCTGTGATTACCTTCCCGGAATCAAAGAGAGAAAGAGGACAGGATAGGAAAGAGCGAGCTATTCCAAGGAAGAACCCTATCTAAGTTTTGGAGAAAGTTCATCCCGTGCGGGAATCGAACTCGTGTGTTTTGAATATATACTCCCTGTTTATAGTCACCCAGCGAGACTAAGCTGGTCTACTCCCTGTTTAACGCCCCCTAGCCAGACTTTGTTTAACGTCCCCCAGCCAGCCAGACTGTGGTAATAGAAAGTAAAAAATGAAAAGGTGTAAATTCGCTTCAAGAAGAAACAGACTAAACGGATGATTTTCCTGGTACACGAGCTCACAGAATGTTGAGAACGAAAACTTAACAGACTATCTCTGTGAGGCAAAAAAACTTGAGATCTTCGTAAGAAAGGAATTCGCCTGTGATTACCTTCCCGGAATCAAAGAGAGAAAGAGGAGAGGATAGGAAAAAGCGAGCTATTCCAAGAAAGAACCCTATCTAAGTTTTGGAGAAAGTTCATCCCGTCCAGGAATCGAACTCGTGTGTTTTGAATTAGGAAGATGTACTTACCTCCTGATACTGCAACAATCCTAATTTTAGTAGCCTGTGAACGACATTTTTTTTTTTTTTCTTTTTTAAATAAGTTTCCATTTATATTTGTTTGACAAAAAACTGAGAACATACATTCTTCTTATAAATAATGGTATATCCATCCGTATGAGCAGAGCTTGTGCCACGGATGGGGAATATTGTTTGTAGGTTCTTATTAACTTATTATTATTGTTTAGTACCTATTATTTCCTTTTCTCCATCCTAGGTTCTAGAAGAGATTGACCGTGTGCTAGGTCGAAACACCACCCACTGTCCATCCTATGAGGACCTATGCCAGCTGGAGTACTTGGAATGCGTCATCAAGGAAACCCTCAGACTATTCCCGGCGGCTCCTCTTATAGGCAGACATATTGATGAGGATTTCATTCTGGATGGATTGACTATACCAGCAGGTGAGTGTACAAGCCTGATTTCTATAAAACTGCAGGAGGTCCCAGTCAGTAAAATCACAGTTCATTCAATGAACATTCGAATATTGTAGTAAGACTAGAAAGAAATTAAAATATGGTACCTAATCTGGGAAAGTATGCTTGGAAACTTCGAGTAGGTATGTCTTGTAAGTTCTAAGTTGTGGGTTTGATTCCCGCCTGGGGAGAAGATTATCATAAACAGGTAAGGTTCCGTTTTCGGAGAGGCTGGATTTCTCCTCTCCCATGATGATAGCGAAAAAATGAGGTTTCGCTTTCGGGGCGATAAGACCTCTGCTCCGTTGTTAGAGCTTCCTTTAATACCTACATCCTTTGTTTTAAAATAATGACAAAAATGATAAATTCATCTCCCCTTTTCGTCAGGCGTAACAGTCCTCATCTCCATCTACGCCCTACATCGGGACCCCAAGTACTACCCATCCCCAGGACGGTTTGACCCAAGCCGCTGGATGAGGTTTCGCTTTCGGGGCGATAAGACCTCTGCTCCGTTGTTAGAGCTTCCTTTAATACCTACATCCTTTGTTTTAAAATAATGACGAAAATGATAAAAAAAACTCAGAACATACATTTTTCTTATAAATGGTATACCCATCCGTATAAGCAGAGCTTGTGCCACGGATGGGGAATATTGTTTGTAGGTACCTACTTATAAACTTATTATTATTGTTTATTATTATTTCCTTTTCTCCATCCTAGGTTCTAGAAGAGATTGACCGTGTGCTAGGTCGAAACACCACCCACTGCCCATCCTATGAGGACCTATGCCAGCTGGAATACTTGGAATGCGTCATCAAGGAAACCCTCAGACTATTCCCGGCGGCTCCTCTTATAGGCAGACATATTGATGAGGATTTCATTCTGGATGGATTGACTATACCAGCAGGTGAGTGTACAAGCCTGATTTCTAATAGTGCAGGTCCCACTCAGTAAAATATACTTTATCAGTAAAATATACTGAAATATATAAGACCTTTGTTTAGACTGCGGGAGTAAAGGGACTTTTCAGTCTCATTCTGGCAGGATAAACAAGGTATATTCTATTCTATTCCAGCAGGTGAGTGTACAAGCCTGATTTCTAATAGTGCAGGTCCCACTCAGTAAAATCACAGTTCATTCAATGAACATTCGAATATTGTAGTAAGACTAGAAAGAAATTAAATGGTACCTAATCTGGGAAAGTATGCTTGGAAACTTCGAGTAAATATGTCTTGTAAGTTCCAAGTTGTGGGTTTGATTCCCGCCTGGGGAGGAGATTATCATAAACAGGTAAGGTTCGTTTTCGGAGAGGCTGGATTTCTCCTCTCCCGTGATGATAGCATAGACTTATATCCGAGGGGACTGTGGTTCGAATACCACAGTACCATTTTTGTTTCTTCACACGGGTAGAGGCCCATCAAATTCTAGACAATACCTAAACAACTGAGCTAAAGTAAGTACCTACCTATACAGGTACTTATGTATATGTACTTACATGTATTACATTTTGTTTATCAGAGCAGTAGGTAGGTACCTCTCCCAAAATGAAGTACCTACCTAGGTAGTAGGTAAAACACTATCTTAAGGTATCATCTGTAGATAAAGATCTGTTACACTTTATTATTCTCTTCCCTCTTCCTCTTAGGTAGGCGCCTAGGTAGGTACCTATTTGTATTTTGTTACCTATGAAGTGATATTCAACTATAGCTACTGTAAGTCGGTATGTGCCTATACCAACAAGGTATCTATGGGTACACACCTATTTCAGATTCTGATGATGTGAGAGATATTAAGCTCAATGGAGCAGTTGCAAATGGGTGAAAATTATAAATAAATGGTCGATTCCTATGTAAAAGTTGGGAAAAATTCAAATCCGAGGTCAATTTCCGTTCTAATGAAAGAGTTCAAAGATGTGTGACGTCAGACTTTACGCAGTTGTTTTTTTTTTCGTCCGCTAGGTAGCGCCACTATGCAAGCGCGCTAGCGGAGATATGTATGTTACCGATCACAGAATACCTACTATCTACCTCCTATCTGCCAGAGTAGGTACCTGCTACCTACAAAAATGTACCTACCAGAGTGAGTACCTACCTACCAGAGAAGGTACCCACTACCATACCTACTATCTACCTCCTATCTGCCAGAGTAGGTACCTGCTACCTACAAAAATGTACCTACCAGAGTGAGTACCTACCTACCAGAGGTACCTATCTATACCAGAGAAGGTAACCACTACCTACCAGAGTGAGTACCTACCTACCAGAGGTAACTATCTATACCAGAGAAGGTACCTATGTCTTTGAGATACCACACTTACCACTCACTTGTTGACTCAATTCACAGATTAATAGGTATTCTTATTTGTTTGGACCAGAATACTATCAGGTATCTTGTGCTGACGATACTTTTTTATTTATGTTTATTCTAGCTAGGATTTAATTGTTGATTTATTTTAAAATAATTATTTTATCTCATTTTCTTTCTTTTTAATTTAAATATTTTAGGTAAATATTTCTTTATTTTTTGACGAGATACAGCTCTTTTTTTCAGTGTTCTGTGTGTCCAACTTACTTTTTCGTGTTAAAAATTATGGAAAAAAAAACAATAATGATTTTTGCATTGCTAATTTGTTAATAATACCCAATATTCAAAGTTTAAAATTACCTCTAAAATCATCAAAATATTTTCTACATAGCCTACTCTTCTTCCACAAATTGAAGTCATTCCAAGAATCCAATAAATAAATAAATAAATAAATAATAGGTACCTACCTACATGAAATGTAGGTAATAAATGAATAAATATATCTACCCATACCTACCTAGTTATTATTATTTATCCACTCACATGTGGATAATTAATGTAATAATGTACGTTTATACGTAGTATATTAAGCAATTCAATTTTGGAATGACTTGAATTTTGACAGTCTTTATAATTATTTAAATTGTTTTACAGTTGAGTAGGTACAATTCAAACAACCTAACTGAAAATAAAAACAATGACGATAGAGTGATCCAATTGAAAATCTAAAAACAAATATGTAAATACGATATTCTAGTCAAAATAAAATTAAATTTAAAAAATAATTAAATACATAAGAGTTAGGTAGATTTTTTACAAGTAGGATTTTACAAATAAAATGGCCAATATGTTGTTTACCATTGGTCTGATATGTTTACAAATCATCCTGGGTCTGGATTGGACCACAAGTCAAGACTTTTCCTCTTTTGGTAAGTTAATACCATCAGCATATTTAGGTACCTCGATAAATCTCTTCATAAGGAAAACACCAAGTAGGTGACTTAGGCATCTACAGTACCTACCGACTAGGAACCTATTTGTCATCCTGGGTCTGGATTGGACCACAAGTCAAGACTTTTCCTCTTTTGGTAAGTTAATACCATCAGCATATTTAGGTACCTCGATAAAATATCTCTTCATAAGGAAAACACCAAGTAGGTGACTAGGCATCTACAGTACCTACCGACTAGGAACCTATTTGGGTAGGTACGTCTCTGTAGGCACATACCTTTTTTACTTTCCTTATCCTATAGGAAGGATCATGGTCAGTTTTTAGTGCCAAAACACGTTTTGAGGTCCCTAGAGCCTAAATCCAAAGTTTCAGCCATTGGTCCGTGTCTGTCTGTCTGTAGCCTGTCTCCTCTTCTCCTTGTTCTTCTCCTTCTCCAAACACGTTTTGAGGTCCCTAGAGCCTAAATCCAAAGTTTCAGCCATTGGTCCGTGTGTGTGTCTGTCTGTCTGTCTGTCTGTCTGTAGCCTGTCTCCTCTTCTCCTTGTTCTTCTCTTTCTCATCTTTCTTTCCCTCTCCCATCTTCTAGTGAACACTAACATTGTCCCTGTTCTCTCTCACACAGGCATCCTATTCTCAAGCTGTCAAAGGTTCACCCCCCAGTTCGATGATTGTGTCAAAGATGCCATCAACAGTGCCAGACCTTTCTTCACAACAGGTAAAACTTCATCAGAACAACCAAAATCATCGATTGTAAGCCTAGCTAGTTAGCTTGGTAGCGAGTCTGGCTTGTAAGCGCTAGGCCGCGGGTCCTATCCTGTCTTCCTTCTCTCTTCGATTTCGGGACGATAAGACCATAGCAGTTACAGTTCCCTCTGTCAAACATAAAAAAAAAAAAAAATGTTTCTTCTTCCTTCTAGGGCGAACCTGGAAGCTGGCTACATCAAATTCTCACAATTCTTCCCCGAGAAATATCTGGAAGGCGAGTACATAACCGAAGCTGGAGGCATTAACAAGGGCGTGTGGAATATGACGCTATGTAAGTGCTTTCGTCGCGACTGCGTTGTAATCGCAAGGTTGGGGAAAAAAAAAAAAAAAAACTAGTTTTAGAGGAGTAAAAAATTTAAAACTTTAAGCTTGGGGTACCTAGCTATATTTTTTGTTGACAACTTTGTAACCCTTTCATTGAGGACAAAGTTTAGGGTGTATTAGTATTATAAGCTTAGGCTATTTAGGACGTAAAAAAACTCATCTACATTAATTAGGATAGGTTTATTAGCAAGGTTGGGGGTTCGAATCCCGCCCTGGGCGAACTTTTTCCTGAACAGATAAAGTTCGTAGCTTTCAACTTAGCCAGTCTGGTTAAGTTGGAAGGTAGCACACCTGCCTTATGAGCGCTAGGTCGCGGATTCGAATCCCGCCCGGAGCGAACTTTTTCCTAAACAGATAAATAATACAGCCCTAAAAATGAGTAATTTGTGATTGGAATTTGGCCCTCGAACGGCCATAGTAAAACAATCGACAAAACGAATCAAACCGTCAGATCAAAAGTCAAATTGTCGACTTGTAACTTAGAATAGAAATAGAACTCACTTTTTCAAAACTATTTCCAATTTCCAGGCATAAAACTTTCAGCTCACTTCGTTCAATCTAATAATCTGTTTTCCATTTTCCAGACAACTACAGCCAAACAATGACAATTCGTCAAAGCAAGACAGACCCTACTAAACTCAAGGTGAAAGTAAACATTGACAAGATTGGAAATCTCAACATGCACATCAGCAACTTACTACGGGGACGGAAACGAGTGGGTAAGTACGAGCTTCTCAGACGGAAGGTTGCGAGTTCGATGCTCCGCTTGAGAAAGCCTTTTCTAAATAAATATTGAGAAAGCCTTTTATAAATAAATATTGAAAAAGCCTTTTCTAAATAAATAAAAGCATTTGAATAGAATTGGAATAGTGTACTTTATGCATACTGTCAGCTAGGACTGGGTAGTCCTTTATCCCATTACCTACACCAAATGCTGTCCATTTAGCCAGAAGAATAAGTAAGTACTTGTTCAACAAATTGGGAAATTTGCCCATGGTTGCATAGGTCGAATTTTACTCCTGCTGTAATAAAGTCAACGATAAATTTTTAGCTATATCTCCATTAGGGATGATTCTATACTGGTCTGACGATGACACCCTGAGTGGTATCGACAGCTAACTGATTAAACATCTTTAGAAAATAGTTCATTATTGTTTATTTTGCATTAAATGCACTCTGTAATTTAGTCGAGAGTGGTATCGAAAGCTAACTGATTTAACATCTTTAGAAAATAGTTCATTATTGTTTATTTTGCATTAAATGCACTCTGTAATTTAGTCAATCAGATGCCAATGAGGGTTTCGTTTTCAAAGTCAAACACAAATTTAAAACCCGAATCACGTAACTAAAACCTCAAGTCGTTAAGGTAGGGTCATATGAAATATGTGGACTAGCGTTCAATCGCTCTGAAGTCTTGATCCAATTAGGTTTTGTTTTTGCCAACTTTTTTTTAAATAAGTTGGCTTCTAATTTCAACACATTATCGACTCATATGATTTATGTATGATTTCTTAATCATTTTGTCTACCTGGGCTGGTTATAGCAGCTTGATATCTCTGTAATCTGTAAATTAAAATCTCTGTAAACAGGTGGAAATTAGAACTGCTCATAACCTAAGAGAAGGCATTAAAATAACTTCTAATTTAGAAGTATTGGAAATGGGGAGGTTGGTAGTTAGGTAAAGGGCTGAACTCAGCCCAGCCTCTGAAAATTTTGCCAAAACGGTTACCTATATATCAGGCAAGTTGTGTCTCCTTCGCGCCGGTGCGGTGGTACTTGAATTTCCTTCTTCTAATAAGTTTATGTTGGTAGATATTATGCGAAATTACGTATCCGAGTAGGTACTTTCCCTATCCTAAAAGTAATACCTACAGGAAAAGAACACAAGGAAACAACAAGTAAAAGAAATTAAAAAGAGTAGATATACATACCCAACTATTTAGAAAAGTACCAACTATTTTTATCCCAAATTTTCCTTTTTTAATAAGCTCACCTACCTATTATGTATTATTAAGGGGTCAAAAGCTATTAGGATATTTGCAGAATACGAAGTATCCCCTTGAATTAATGGGTCAAGGAGAAGAAAGAGAAAATTTTCCCATAACAGATACAATCCCATAATAGATACCCATAATCGTCCCCTAACAGGTACCTAGTACCTACTAATTACGGATCCCATAGTAATTATTGATGCCTATAAAACGACCTATGTATGTATACAAGGAGTCTATGTAGGTACCTATGTGTATGACGTACGTAAATCCAATCAATAGATACAATTTAATCAATAGGGGATAAGATCCCATGAGAACTTAAATCAAGATTTAAGCTACAATACGTTCATAATTCTAGGTACCTACATATGTACTTAATAGGCACGATAACACGATTTCTAGGTAATAAGTACTTAGGTTCAAACTGATAGACAATACCTACCTACTTCTATATAGGTAATAGGTGCTTATTAAGGCATCATTGTAACCGAGCAATTCTAAGAAGCAATTTTCTTTGGAAGTTTTGAGAAGAAAATAGACTTGGACCCTGGCGATTTTCATCGGAAGTTCTGGGAAAACAAGCTATAATAGGTAATTGGTGCTTTATTAGAGATATTTTTTTCTCGTTGAACTTTGGGGTCAATCTGGACCTTCAGAGGCCTAGAGGGGCTCCTTTTTAGAGGGCTCTAAGGATTAGGTATTAAATACATTACTTTCCTAACCCTAGGGGATGTAGGATAAGGAAAGTAAAAAATTTTCATAGAGGGAACTGTAACGGAGGTCTTATCGTCCCAAATTTGAAGAAGACGGTAAACGAACCCGCGACCTAGCGCTTACAAATCGCGCAACCCTCCATGCTAAAGGGGCTGGCCACTGGGTCTATTTATCATTGTAAGCTATACTGTAAGCTCAAACTAATAATGTAGTTCCTCCAACACCTTACACCACTGACTTCATCATATGAATGGTGTAGATTACATTACTATCTGTTATCTGTAGATGCTAAGTGTACCTATAAATGTGAATGTAGTAGGCTAAAAACAGGGTCGTATCCAGGATTTCATCGAGGGGGCCAAAAGTCCAGTGATGTGCCGACGAGAGGGGGAATGCTCCAAATTTTTGGAGTCTACCCCATGGTATAGGAGCAAAAATAATCCCGGCCCCTTACAATCTCTCCCTAAAACCGGCCCTGGCTGTAAGTATACCTTTCTTTGTGAATGTATACCTATATCACATGAATGTAGATATGTCAGAACATACATTTTTCTTATAAATGGTATACCCATCCGTATAAGCAGAGCTTGTGCCACGGATGGGGAAGCTTGTGCCACGGATGGTGACTATATGTATACACTATATCACATGAATGTAGATATTGAGAATGTAGGTATTGGATTGTAGACTGCACTCAGACAACAAGTTACGCATCGGGAACTTTACACTTGAAAGTCCGTCGAGTCCTCAGGACGAAGAACTTTAATGCCGGCATATACTTTGAACGAAGAACTTTAATGCCGGCATATACTTTGAACGAGGAACTTTAATGTCCTTTGGCATATCCTTTGAACAATTTTCCTCTTTTTAAAGAGGTTTGATTGTGGCAACTGTAACAACGGAGGTCTTATCGTCTCGAAATCGAAGAGAGAAGGAAGGCAGGATAGGAGAAAGCCAGCCGTTCCGAGAACGAACCTTATCTGTTAGGATAAAGATTGCCCCGAGAGAGAATCCTACGAACGGTTGACTATGTTTGAACACAGCTTTAGATCGCTCAAGTTTTCTCGAGGACCCAAGAGGTTCACAGTACATAACACCAGACTACACCATCAGTGAAAGTAAATATTGGTCTGACCTGAATCCCCCCCTTCACCGTAAAGTTTGGTCTGAAAATACGAGTATGCCGGACTTTGAACTTTCCGATGTCAGGTTGACCCAGGTCACTGAACCTGATGTCGGCGTAGCTTGACTTAAAAAGCTTAAGAAGGGATTTTGATACTGAGGAGCGGTAAAGAGCTTCACCCCAGTAAGGTATACTAGTATGTATGTCAATGAATTACCTATAGGGTGAATTAGGAGCGGTAACGAGCTTCACCCCAGTAAGGTATACTAGTACGTATGTCAATGAATTACCAGGTTTGGATAAGTCCTTCTATGGGGACAGACAGACTGACAGACAGACAGACGACACCGAAGCGAATACAATAGTCCGTCCCTTATACCTTTTTATTACTATTGTAATAATAAAGGAAGGACGGACTAAAAAGTGGATGTGTTTCAGGCAATGCCGCTCTACCATAGACACTGTCTAGTACCTATCCCTATTTTTTCCCCCTGTAGGTGTTCCCGAATACAATATTCCGCCGTTTGACCCTTGGTATGCTGAGGAGGTCAATCAGATACGAAGTGGATACAAGCTGAAGTTGAAGCATGTCAAGGAGGCAGGCTGGCAACAGTCAACTATTACCAAGTTCAGGTAAGCCAAATTCATTGATTGATTTGAATTTTCTTTCCTTCCTTTAGAAACTTAGGTCTGTCTGAGAAACTTAGGTCTGTCTGAGAAACTTAGGTCTGTCTGAGAAACTTAGATCTGTCTGAGAAACTTAGGTCTATCTGAGAAACTTAGGTCTGTCTGAGAAACTTAGGTCTGTCTGAGAAACTTAGATCTGTCTGAGAAACTTAGGTCTGTCTGAGAAACTTAGGTCTGTCTGAGAAACTTAGGTCTGTCTGAGAAACTTAGGTCTGTCTGAGAAACTTAGGTCTGTCTGAGAAACTGGGTTGGGGGTTCGAATCCCGCCCTGGGCGAACTTTTTCCTGAACAGATAAAGTTCGTAGCTTTCAACTTAGCCAGTCTGGTTAATTTGGAAGGTAGCACACCTGTCTTATGAGCGCTAGGTCGCGGATTCGAATCCCGCCCGGAGCGAACTTTTTCCTAAACAGATAAATTATACAGCCCTAAAAATGAGTAATTTGTGATTGGAATTTGGCCCTCGAACGGCCGTAGTAAAACAATCGACAAAACGAATCAAACCGACAGACCCAAAAGTCAAATTGTCGACTTGTAACTTAGAATAGAAATAGAACTCACTTTTTTAAAACTATTTCCAATTTTCAGGCATTCCTTCATTCCAAAAAAAACTATTTTCATTTTTCCAGACAACTACAGCCAAACAATGACAATTCGTCAAAGCAAAACAGACCCTACTAAACTCAAGGTGAAAGTAAACATTGACAAGATTGGAAATCTCAACATGCACATCAGCAACTTACTACGGGGACGGAAACGAGTGGGTAAGTACGAGCTTCTCAGACGGGAGGTT
Organism: Diaphorina citri; assembly: GCF_000475195.1. Taxonomy (NCBI): domain Eukaryota; kingdom Metazoa; phylum Arthropoda; class Insecta; order Hemiptera; family Psyllidae; genus Diaphorina; species Diaphorina citri. Next base: position 1,023 of record NW_007378925.1, on the reverse strand, counting down.
GCGAGTTCGATGCTCCGCTTGAGAAAGCCTTTTCTAAACAAATGAAGGCATTTGAATAGAATTGGAATAGTGTACTTTATGTATACTGTCAGTTATGTTTAAGTTATGTTATGCAGGGTAGTTAAATTTAAGCAAGGTTTTAATTTATAAAAACTTTTCAACAAGAGTTTCCATTAGAGTATTTAAGATGACCAAGGAGTCTTTCCTATGTAACTTTTCACGACAAATCAATCGGTGTACATGTAAGGGTTCTAGGAATGATGGTTCACGAAATATGCACTTGTAACAAGCCAATATCAAAAAATTTTGTAAGGGTTCTAGGAATGATGGTTCACGAAATATGCTCTTGTAACAAGCCAATATCAAAAAATTTTGAAAGTTATATCCACTTTTTTTACACCAATAATTTACGACACCAGCCTGATTTCCTCGAATTTGCCATCAAAAATTTTGTCAAAAGAAAACGAATGTGCCATCAAATTCATTAATACTGCTCGCAAATGACTGGAAAAGTCCCTTTACTCCAGCACAATAATAGTAGGCTACTACTATTATTGTGCTCAAATTATTTGGGGATAAAATTCCATAACTCGGCTGGGATTGAACCCACGCCCTCCTGTTTACTTAATACTGCTCGCAAATGACTGGAAAAGTCCCTTTACTCCAGCACAATAATAGTAGGCTACTACTATTATTGTGCTCAAATTATTTGAGGATAAAATTCCATAACTCGGCTGGGATTGAACCCACGCCCTCCTGTATACCAGGCGAGCGTCTTGACCACTACACCACCGAGCCAGGAATAGAGATACACCGACCTGAATTTTGTTGGAACACTAAGTACAATCATATATCACCTCTACGCACGCCTCCACACAATGACATGTTTATATTGTCCATTGTCTAAAAGTTGAAACTTAGTAAATCACTGGAGAGCATTGGCAAGCTTTGTATTTTATGTTACTCATACTGATTGTCAATTAAAAACATCTCCATGTTATTTAAGATTGTCAGTTAGGATTG